>NC_081560.1:184222863-184455100 GCF_022355385.1 Mustela nigripes
AGAGAGAGAGGAGGAAGCAGGCTCCCTGCTGAGCAGAGAGCCCGATGCGGGACTCGATCCCGGGACCCCGAGATCATGACCTGAGCCGAAGGCAGCGGCTTATCCCACTGAGCCACCCAGGTGCCCCACAAAGGAATGTTTTAAGCCATCAGTGGGCTTGCAAGCAAGTAAAGGAAATCTCCAAGGGAAAGAAAAGAGCTGGGGGGGAGGGGTTGCCTTAGGGGGAAATGCACAGGCATTTCCCCCTAAGGCAGAACAGTACTGGGATCAAACCAGGACAACAAAAGTAAGAGAAGCTGAACCAGGGACTTTTCCCTGGACCCTCAATGGGGACTGAAATGGTATCAGAACCATAGCATCTGCTTGGCTCCCCCAAAGAACCAAACACAAATCCTTTCTCAAGAAGAGTCTTCCATTGAAGCTCTCAGAGGTTCTGCCAAATTCAACCCCATGGTGGCTCACAATTTTTAAAAACCATGAAACACATGACCATTCTCCATGAGAAAGAAACAGCAACAAAATTAAATCCTGAAGAACTTAACTGTCTACAAGGAAAACTCAAAAGAAATTCGAAAGATTATTATACTTGCTAAGATAGTTCAGCAAGGTGACTGGATATAGGGCAACTATACAAAACTCTTTACAGTTCTAGACACTAGCAGCCAAAAATGAGGCACTCAGAGATAAAATGAACAAAAGACGTGTAAGACATTTATGGAGAAAACTTCATTCAAAGACGTTTTAAAGGCTATAAAGAACTGGAGATATCTATACCATGTTTGTGGATAGAAAAATACTGTAAACATGTCAATTCTCACCAAAAATCCCAGAGCATATTAAATAAATTTGGCAAACTGATCCTAAAATTTATATGGAGGATAATAATCAAGATACTTTATGAAAAGAGGAAACAGTGGAGGGAACTGTCCTATCAAGATATTAGAACTTACTTTAAAGAGCTTTAGTAATTAAGATACTGTGATAATTGTGGACATATATTTATAACCTGAACAAAACTGAGAGCCCAGAAATAAACCCAAGCTCATATATAAACTTGATAGAGATGTCTCGCATATCAGCAGAAAATAAATGAACTATTAACTAGATGGTCTCAAGGCAACTGGTTATCTATATTAAAAGAAACTGAAATTGGACCTTGTGTTTCACGTCTTTCATAAAAATCATTACTGAATTGATATACTATTTTAAAAACTTATAAAAATTAAAGAATATATAGGAGAATTACCTCAGAACCATGAGGTATGGAAGGATCTCATATGTAAAACACAATCCGTCTAGCCATAAAAGATAAATAAATTGAGCTGCGTTAAAATTTAAAACTTCTTGGAATACCTGGGTGGTTCAGTTAAGCTTCTGACTCTTGATTTTGGCTCAGGTCATGATCTCAGATGGAACCCTGTAGGGGGTTCTGTGCCAAGTTCAGAGCCTGCTTAAGATTCTCTTTCTCCCTCTCCCTCTGCCCCTCTCCACCACTTGCAAGCTCATGTACACACTCTTTCTCTCTCTAAAAAACAAAATCAAACCAAAAAAAAAAAAAAAATTAAAAACTTTTACTTTTCAAAAGACCTCATAAAGAAACCAGTGAGAGAAACTTGAACCTGGGAGAAAATATTTTGACCCCATTTAGCTAACGTATGAATACTCAGAATGTGTTTTGTAACTTCCATAAATCCATAAGACAAAGAAAAAAAAAACACAATATAAATGGGGAGAAACATGACAGGTATTTCATAGTAAAGGTAACACACATGCAAGTAAACAGAGGAAAAGAAGCTCATCGCTATTAGTGGTAGGGAAATGCCAGTTAGGTCTATGATGAAAGGCACGGCTTTATACTCTTTATATCGATAATGAAGAAGGAAGTTGGTGAGGATGTCAAGCAACTCTAAAACACTCGAGAAAGTGAGGGTACTCGGACAGCCACTCTGGAAGACAATTTGTCGCTTTCCTGTCAAGCTCCACATCTGCATACTTTCCAACTCAGACATTCCACTCCTAAATACAGATCATGGAGATCTCCTTGTACATGTGCTCCAGGAGACAGATACAAGAATGGAAGGAGCAACATTATTTTTAAGAGCAAAAAAGTGAAAATAAAATAAAATAAAACAATAAAATAATAAAATAAAACAATGGAAAGTTGAAAAGGGAAAAATCCAGTCTTCACCAAGGAAGAGTGGATAAATGGCGCAATCCCAGGGTTGAACAATGCGAATGGATGAATCACAACCACGGGCAACAACATGGTCAAGCTTTGAAGCATAAGATTGGGTTAAAAAAAAAAAAAAAAGCAAAGTTCTGAAAGCCACCTAAAGTATAAAATCATCTTTGTAAAGGTCACAACAAGAAAGAGAATTTTTTTGGCCTGTGGGATACACAGCGATAAGACTGTTTTTAAGAGGCAGGGGAATGGGGGCGCCTGGGTAGCTCAGTGGGTTAAGCCGCTGCCTTCGGCTCAGGTCATGATCTCAGGGTGCTGGGATCGAGTCCCGCATTGGGCTCTCTGCTCAGCAGGGAGCCCCTGCTTCCCTCTCTCTCTCTCTGCCTGCCTCTCCATCTACTTGTGATTTCTCTCTGTCAAATAAATAAATAAAATCTTAAAAAAAAAAAAAAAAGAGGCAGGGGAATGATGAACCCCTCAGGAGGAGAATGGGTCCACTCCCGGGAGGGAGCACATATGGGATCAGGAAAGAGCACAGGGTTAATTTCTGCGTTATGGGCGTAAACAGGTTCAGGAGTGTGGGTTTCACAGTAATGCTAATACCTTACATTTACCTATATTACGTCAGTTCTTTTGTATCTATCCAATATCACATCCTGAGAAAGCTAAAACATTTATTTCATGCTGTGTAACAGGCTTCTGCACAGGAAAATGTCACAAGCTTCTCTGTGAAGGGATGTGTGTGAAGATGGCACATTCATATCTTAAAAGACAGATTCTGAGAAAAAAAGTAAAATCTTTGCCCTTGTGATTTCATGTAAATACACAATTTTTCCTTTCTTGAGAGAGCAACTGTACTAGCATTTTCCATTCAGAGTTCATAGGGCACTTCGATTTACAAAATGCCTCCGCACGCAGGGTCTTACTCCATCTGAGAACGAGTCAAGCTTCTCAGGCAGGATGTGGCTGTGAACGAGGTTAGGAGGGAAGGGTCGGATCACGCGTATTCCTGTTTCTCCGAAACTGGATGTTCCTACCTCCCTTCATCTACAGGATGAAGTATCGGCTCTACCTACAGGATTTCAGTATCCCTGGATCAATCCCCAAACGTTTGCAATATTTTCACAAGTTCTCTGGAGCTGAACATTGGTACATAGTAATTTTTCTCAGTTAACAATATTTATATATCTTGGGGCCCTTGGGTGGCTCAGTTAGTTAAGTGTTTATCTTTGGCTCAGGTCATGATCTCAGGGTCCTGGGATCGAGTCCCACATCGGGCTCCCTGCTCAGCAGGGAGCCTGCTTCTCCCTCAGCCTGTCTCTCTCATGAATAAATAAATAAAACCTTTTTAAAAAAATGCTTACATCTTAACCTTACAATCAACATTTCTCAATACTTGCAAATAATCTCATTTTCTGCAAATACAAACATAGGGTGTTGTATGGTCACTAAAACAACTTTCAGAACCCCACTCTGATTCTAGCTCCATCCTTAGACTCCTTCCAGACCCTTCCCTAAGCTTGTGGGTCCCAACATGTCCTACCACTTTGGTTCCCGCAGGATAAAACAATAGTTACCTAATTCTAGGCAGTGAATGGGAAGCTTACGGCTTGGCCAGAAAATGGCAGCCACAGAAATCGAAGTCACTATCCACCCCAACACACCAATCTCTCTCCCAGAATGGGCCGTAGAGTTCAAAAACATACTAAGGAAATTCCTTCCAATCTGGCAAATCAATGTTTGATGTCACACTCCCCTCACCACAGTTTAAGTTTCTTAAAACATTTGGCCTCTCCAACACAATGTCAGAAACACTTCCAGAAAGAGGTTCACTCTGTTTTGTAACCTTCATGAGGCCAACAGGCAAGAACAAGTGGGTCATTGTGCTGGCCACGGGAGACTTCTGAATCTCTTCCAAATTGAGCCCAATGTTCAATATGTTCTTTTGAACACTCTAGACACCGTAGGAGTGTGTCTCCTCGGCACTGGGGAGTGCCATTGGCCCTGGGCACTATCATACTTGACTGGAGAAAGACCCCAGGTCCCTGTGTATCACAATGTTTCTCAACTAGGGGGTGATTTTGGCCCCCAGGGGACCTGTGGCAACCTTTAGAGACATTTCTGACTGTTACGACTGGGGGGTTAGGGTGCCAAGCAGGGTGCTACCAGGGGGCCCTCTAGTGGGCAGAGGCCACGAATGTCACAGACTGTCCTAAAATGCACAGGACAAACTCCCTAGCTAAGAGAGCTCCAGCCCAAGGTGCTATCAGTACCGAAGCTTAGAAACCCCAACCTGACAATTCAAAATCAACATGGTAATTCTCCACTTTCTTTGTTCAAACCCATTTTAAGGAAGGGATAAGCGTCACTGACAATTAATTAGTGAGGAAACTGAGGCACAGAGTTTTCAGGGGCTTATGACAGTTTACCTGTCAGGATGGGTATCACAGGATACATGTTGGCCTCATGAAGGTTACAAAACAGAGTGAACCTCTTTCTGGAAGTGTTTCTGACTGTTGATTTGCCTAAATAACGGGAAGGACTTGGAAACACACACACACGACCCATGGAGAAGGTGGGGACCGCAGCGACCTCACGGAACACCGCTCAGCCGCCCGACAGCCTCGTGGGATAACTAGCTGTTCAGTGAACAGAACCTGGCTTTCTCCCAAACGTTCTGGACAGTGTTCACTGTTTTTCTGCGTCCTGAAACTCATCTTTATAAATTGTGCCAACCTCAGCTCCAACCTTGTCCCTCCCAGCATGGATGCCACCTTGGCTCCCGCGCGCACCAAACATGCGTCCGCAGCAGGTAGAGGGAGGGTGTGCGGGGCGCCGGGGCAGAGGGGATCCCCACGCAGACCTGGCTCCCGGCGTCGGGGAGCTTTGTCTGGTGGGGAAGACAGGGATCGCATAACTAATTATACAGTCAATTACTGAACTGCCACCGTGACATTATTCAGAGGGAAACAGGGACAGCTGCTACATGGTAGGCGTGGGGGGTGGGGCCGGGCTGACTGAGTCTGGGGCTGCGCCGGGAAGTTTCTGGGAGGCGGTGTGTGAGCTGAAACACAGGGAATGAAAGGAGGTAACGAGGTGAAGACTGGTTAGCATTTTAAGGCAGAAAGAAAAAATTAATGCAAGAGATTCAACATGGAAATAGTAGTCATTTCCAAAAAAAAATTGGCAGGAGGAAGAGGAGGAGGAAGAGGAGGAGGAAGAGGAAGAAGAAAAATGAGAATTTCCCAAGCCAAACAATACAATTTTCCTTATTTCCTGGTCACATCAAGTGCCAGTTATACGGCACATACTGGGTAGTTTTTAGCACGAGGAACATAGAAAAAAATCCCTAAAATTTTATTGAAAAAAATAATTTTAAAATTTACAAGTATGAATATCCTCAGATGCCTATACTATAACTCTGAAGGTAAAGAGGCAATGGAAGGTGTTCCCAAGTTTTGAGGGGTAACAAGTAAGGGCTTTCTTTTCAAGATGATGAGAATGCTCTCAAAATGGCGATCGTGGTGATACCCCAACTCCATGAATACATTAAAGAGTGAACTGGGGGCCCTGGGTGGTTCAGTGGGTTAAGCCTCTGCCCTCAGCTCAGGTCATGATCCCAGGGTCCTGGGTTCGAGCCCCGCATCAGGCTCTCTGCTCACCAGGAAGCCTGTTTCCCTTCCTCTCTCTGCCTGCCTCTCTGCCTACCTGTGATCTCTCTCTGTCAAATAAATAAATAAAATCTTTTAAAAAAGGAAAGAGAGTGAACTGTACATGTGAAATGGGTGAATTATATTTTATGGGAGCTATTATCTCAATAAAGCTGTTGAAAACTGTTAGGGAAAATTATTTCCAAACTACCCATCAAGGGCAAGGTCAAGAGGAATGCTTATGCTGACGTTCAAGGAATCCAGAATTTTACCTCCTACGCTCCATTCCCAGAAGACAGATGCCACCAAAAGAAATGGAAAAACCGAGACATGGGATCTAAGAAACACAGAATACAACTCAGGAGACAGGTGAAGAGAATTCCAGCAGGAACACTGGCGGGCCAGAGCTCGGCCACAGGCCTGCAGACCAGACGCCAGCAGAGGCCCCATGACTCCAGGAGGGGGATCTCCGGGGAGAAAAGAAAAGACCTGATTGCTGATATTATAGATGTATTCAGGGAAGATTTTCAGGTCTCTCAGGAAGCAATGGAATGGGCTGGCAATAGGCACCGAAAACCAAGGAACCATTAAAAAGAAGTGATTATTACTTCCAGGAAAAGCAAAAAAGCTACAGAGGAAAGTTAGTATAGTTGTACTGTTATCAGATGACCCAGCTATAACTAACAGTTCAACAGCGACCGTGAGGCCAACATTAAATACTGATTTAGCTAAAGCTGGTAACGGAACTCCTCTGGGAGAATGGGAGGGACACAGAGTCGGAGAGAGGAAGCGTGCGTGCATGTGTGTGTGTGTGTGTGTGTGTGTGTGTGTGTGTACCTGCATGCTGGAGGTAGGTCAATAGAAGACATTCTTGGGGCGCATGGGTGGCTCAGTTGGCGAAGTACCTGACTCTTGATTTCGGCTCAGGCCACGCTCTCAGGGTCGTGAGGTCGAGCCCCAAGT
Organism: Mustela nigripes; assembly: GCF_022355385.1. Taxonomy (NCBI): domain Eukaryota; kingdom Metazoa; phylum Chordata; class Mammalia; order Carnivora; family Mustelidae; genus Mustela; species Mustela nigripes. The sequence continues at coordinate 184,229,659 of NC_081560.1, forward strand.
CTGGCTTCACGCTCAGCCAGGAAGCTGCTTGAGAGTGTTGCCCCCACCCGTCCCCCTCCCTCCCAGCTCCTCCTCCTGCTCACTCTCTTGCTAAAATAATTATATAAAATCTTTTTAAAAATTAAAAAATAAAATAAAACAATCATGCAAGGGTACTAAAAGCATTTGTTCAGAAATACAGGGGTGTTTTTTTAAAGATTTTATTTATTTATTTGACAGAGAGAGAGAGAGAGACCACAAGTAGGCAGAGGGGGAGGGGGAAGCAGGCCCCCCTGCTGAGCAGAGAGCCCGAAGTGGGGCTCGATCTCAAGACCCTGAGATCATGACCTGAGCCGAAGGCAGAGGCTTAACCCACTGAGACACCCAGGTGCCCCAGAAATACAGGTATTAAGATAAACAAAATAGAATATAATAATAGAATATATAATAGAAAATTTAAAAAGAAGAGAAGGGTTTATAGGAGCAGTTGCCTTGGGCAAGAGTCAAGACCAAGGGTCTGGAACAGAGGCTACCATATTTTTTTTTCAAGTAGGTGCCACACTCAGCATGGAGCCCAACTCGGGGCTTGAACTCATGACCCTGAGATCAAGACTTGAGCTGAGATCAAGAATTGGACACTTAACCGACTAAGCCACTGAGGTGCCCCTGGAGACTACTATTTTTAGTTGTAAGTAGGGCTATTAGACTTTTAAAACTACACCCATGACTTTTTAATTAAAAAATTGATGCTCATACCTCTTTCTTGGGTCTGCTGTGCTCTGGCGCTTTCTCAATTTCCCAACCCAGGTCAGGATCATTTTCATCAACGCATGCAAGAATGGAGGCCAATTCACATCCCAGCCGTAAATCCAAAGCAGGATTAAAAAACAAGGATTCTTTTTTATTTTTCTTTTAAGAGTTCACATTTTACTATGTGACTCCAGAGAGAAAGTCAGCGGAATTTTATATGAGTAAAACTGGAAAGCATTTTGCTTTTCACTTCCTATTGCCCGCCTTGTGTTCTAAATGTATTGCCAACTGACTGGTCTGTTGGCCGCACTGATGTTATTTTTTTAAATAGACTTTAAAGAAACATGGGAGATCAGAAACTTATTTAAAAAGAAGAAAAATAGTGGCTTTCTGAAACTTAGCTAAGATATTAACTTTTAAAAATGCTTAGAAAAAAACACGGGCTTGACCACAGCCTCCACCTGGACGGAAGCTAGAACCGTGTGGAAGTCTCTCCACCATCAAAGTCTGTCTTTCTAACAAAAACTAGGAAACTTTCTACCAGGCATGAAAGATGGTGTCAAGGGAGAAAAATCCACACCCCCCAGAAGAGGGAGACGTTCCCAGACCCAGCTGGAGTGTCTCTTGTGGCAGATGGTGACCTGAGAGCCACTGTGCCTTGTACTAACCGCCTGAAGTTCTCTGCAGGAGTGAATTGGTGAATTCTGACTTCCAGGGGCCATGGTAAGGCACAAAGTGAGCACATACGACGTCCTTACTACTGAAGTAGCTCACCATGTGGTCGTTATTTTCATCGCGACTGTTCTATAATGAGACAGGACAGCTCCGAGTGCAGACTGACACCCAGGCACGGCCCAGACTGCCATTTTGCCAGCACAGATGGAGGCGGCCAAGCCCAGGCGGGGGGACACGGACCCCGGCGAGTCGGGTCATTTTCTGTTTGAAAGTCTCTTTTCTCCCAGAGCAGAATCACCAAACATGGTTTGGAAATTTCTGCTGAGATGGTTGGACACCTACCAGAAATTCCAGAAAGACCAGAAGCTTCTGGGTTGAGGACTATGAGGGGAAAGCACTCATTTTCTGGACCAGCTGTGGCTTGAGACCACGGTTCAGAATGGACTTCCTAAGACAAAATCCACGGGCTAGTTTCAGAGAGGCTCTCACACCACGTGTCAGACACAGATGCTCAGTGTGAGGGTGAGCGTGTATGTGAGTGCTTGTCAACGAAGAGCGGAGCAATGCCAGAAGGAGGCAGAACTCACTGTGGTCCGTCCATGATGGATTCCCAGCGTGTTAATGTCTGTACCACTGAGTCACAGGAGCCAAGCACAAGCCGCCCTAACTCAGCTGGTAAGAGGCCACTGACGATCCCAACACAACACCCATCCTCCTCCTTCTGCTCCACTCAGTTTGGCCATGAGCTCGAGCTTGGAAGGATTCGTCACACAGATAGTCAATAACTATCTTTACGCAAAAGAAACAAGCAAAAGGTAATGAGCCAGAGTTTTCCCCTCTGTTCCCACAACATCTGGCTGTCCGGGGTCTGCTGCTGCCGACCTCCACCCCACCTTCTGACGACGATGTCCAGTCTACCCTGTCTCCCAGGCACCACACAGCAGCCTCGGTTTTTCCAAGCTAACTTGGAGAGCAGCGCCCTTCATGCACTTGAACACAGGATGGGACGTGCTGATGCCGGTGTTTGTATCAAGACTGTTGTCTGTTTTTGTTGTGTTCTGGTTCCATGCTGCTTGGGTTTCGTGAAGTTTGCCCATAAAAGCTCCATTATTTCTAGTGTACGGTCTCTGCTGCAGAAAGGGCTCTCTGGAGGAGGGGGGCTCCACAGTTTTCCTTACAGCCCTCAAGCACACCCCATGTAGACATCTCCTGGGATGCCCTTTCTAGTGCAACTTCTCCTGGTTCCAGGAACCATGATCATCGGGTATAATCAGGAACACCTACTGGCTGGGAACTATGTGCCAGCCACAGTCCTAGCTCTGTGACTCATTTTATTTCATTTAATCAACACTGTGGGGTCAGTACTGTCATTATTCCCATTTTGCAGAAGGAAACAGAAGCAATGAAGTCCAGTCACTCACTCAGGACCACACCCAGGATGGACAATTCACCGCTGTCCTGCGCACAGAAGGCGGCACCTGGTGGGATGAATTGCCTCCTCGGGGAGATGGTGCTACTGGTCATAGAAAGTTCAAGAAGCTTTCCCAGTTCACTCAGAGGTGGAATGAGACCCCAAACCCAGGTATCCTGGTGTTTTTTAATCTGCCCCAAATAACTACAGAAAGAGAAGAGCAATGAAAACATATTAAAAACAATAAATTAGGTAGTGGGGTTTTAGGAACATTTACCATGCAGAGGTAAACAGTAAGCAAGGTAACAAGTCAGCTGAAATCAGAAGGAGCAGAGGGAGAGGGGAGGATACAAAAGAGAATTACACAGTTTAATCATTCGTTCATAATAGGGTTTCATCAGTAGAGTCTCATGAAATGCTGCATTAGGGGAATTATAGAAATTTGCAGTCAGGAAAAGAACCACAAGAACTACATTACAGACATTCCTAATCATCAGACGAAGCACAGTTCTATGGATATGCACAAGAAACACACAGAGTGAGTCAGAAATGATGAAACAGAAGTAGGGGCGCATGGGTATCAGCAAACGCAAACACAGAGAAAGCCAAGACTGCAATTCTAAAAACTGCGTGCTGAATTCGGGGAGGGGGATGCATTAAGTCCAAGAATGGCACTACGTGATTCCAAAGGATAGAGCTCACAATAAGGCATTAAGCAATTATGAATCTCTATGCACTAAAACAGCACCAACATCAATGACACAAATTACAGGAGACACAGGACAGAGAAAGGCAGTCTCCTTTGGTCAGGATGGATCAGCACGAAGGAGATTAAACCCCATAATTAATAAGGTAAATCTAATGGCATACATGTGTTCTGTTGTCCAAAAGCAAACACAGTTTTTCTATTTTAGATCTCAAAAGAAACTTCCCAAATACCAAGAAATTAGAAAGTAGAGACAATGTTCTCTGATACAGTGAGCCCTGTATGAAATTAAAACTCCAAAACACTCTTGCCCCAGGAAATGTAAATCAGTCTCCTAAACAATGTTCGATCCAAGAGAAAACCCAAACTGAAACTTAAGAGCATCCAGAAAACAGCACTAATAAAACATCACACATCGGCACCGCTAGGACAGAGGGAAGCAGCACTTAGCAGAGGCTTCTCGGTCTTACAAACAGACATCACTAAATAAGAGGGAGAAAAATACAGGAATGAATGAAGAGTCCAACTCTGAAAGTTAGTGGAATAATTAATCTAAACAAAGCAAAAGGAAAGAATCGATCTAAAGAAATTAATGAATTCAAAAACAAAAATAGCAGAACTAATAAATAATTCCAAGGAATGCTGTTCTTAAAAGACGAAGGGAAAGGGGTGCCTGGGTGGCTCAGTCAGCTGAGCCTCCAACTTATGGCTTCTGCTAAGGTCGTGACCTCATGGTCATGAGATTGAGCCCCTCATGGGGCTCCATGCTCCAAGGGGAGTCTGCTTGGATTCTCTCCCTCTGCCCCTCCTCCCACTCATGTGTGCTCTCTTTCTAAAATAAGTGTCCTTTTTAAAGGGGGGCGCCTGGGTGGCTCAGTTGGTTAAGCTATTAAGCGTCTGCATTCAGCTCTGGTCATGATCTTGGGGTTCTGCGATCAAACCCCACACAGGGTTCCCTGCTCAGTGGGGAGCCTGCTTCTCCCTCTCACTCTGCTTCTCCCCAGCATGTGTGCTTTCTCTCTCTCTCTCTCTCTCTCTCTCGTTCACGTGGTCAAATAAATAAAATCTTTTAAAAAATTAATTAAAAATAAATAAATACAAGAGGGGAAAATGGTAAGATAGACAATGCATTAGATATTCTAGGGAGGTGAAAGAAGGAAATGTACAAATACTTCAAAATCATGAGAAAATAATCATTGACCAGAAGAAATGAATCCTTAAACAATTGCTGAATCAAATATGAATATATTTCAAAACGCAAATTGTGCAGGACAATAGAATTTAACAAAACTGACTAAAGAGACAGAAAATCTAAACCTGAGCCCCAGAGCCAAAGCAGTTAAACAAGAGCTCCCCTGCCTCACCCCCACCCCGCTGAAAGCTCGGGGCTGGACATACTCAAAGCACAGAAAAGCAAGATCTTCCGTCCCTCACTTGGAGGATCCCATACTAAAAATCAACAGATTGCTCAGAGAAAGGAAACTATAACTTAATGTCACATACAAATATTGATGCAAAACTCCTAAATAAAATATTAGCAAACAATACCATGCCCATGTGTTCAAAAGAGAGGAAATTCTTCAGTGTCAATCTGACAAGACATGTACTGGATTTGTTTACTCAAAATCCTAAAACACTGGTGGGGGAGCCCAGAAAATTCTAAATAAATGAGAAATGATCCCCTGTTTGTGGACTAGCAGATGCAGGATGGTGAAGCTGTCAATTCTCCCTCAGTTGATAGACAGGCTTAATGCAATTCCTATTAAATCCTAAGATTTTTTTATAGATATAAACGATATTATTCTAAAATTAATATAGGAAGGCAAAGGAACTAGAATCGCTAAAACAATTCTGAAAAAGAATAAAGTGAGAGAAATCCATCTACTGTGCTCTAAGACATTACACAGCTACACTAATAAAGACAAGGCGGTACGGAGGGGGGGCACACACACAGATATGGGGGACAGACACACAGATCTGTGGAACAGAGCAGGGAACCCAGAAATAAACCCACACAAGTATGGCCAACTTTTTCTTTTATTAAAGATTTTATGTTTATCTCTATGCCCAATGTGGGGCTCCAACCCACAACCGCAAGATCAAGAATCGCAAGCTTTACTGCCTGAGCCTGCTTGGGTACCCCTTGGCCAACCGACAAGATGCAAAATCAATTTTATGGTGGAGAGATAGTCTGTTCAACTTTGGTGAGGAAGTAAATATATTATATATCTATACACAATTATACAGCATTAGGTTTAATGAGATACATCATTAAATCCCATTATATAGAAATCAACTCAAGATGGATCATACATTTAAATGTAAAACATAAAACTATAAAACCTTAGAAGATAATACACCAGAAAGTCTTTGGGATCTAGAGCTTAGTAAGAAGTTCTTAGACCTGACCCCAAAAACACAACCCATAAAGGGGAAAAAAAAATCAACAAAGCAGACTTGACTGAAATTAAAGCCTTGTCCTCTGAGAGGTTAACATGTGAAGTCAGTGTGGAAAAGATTAAAAAATAAGCCACAGACTGGGAGAAAATATTTCTAAATCATAAATCTGACAAGAGACATATCTAGAATTTGTAAACCCCATGACAGACAGGAATTCAGAATACCAAGCAGGAGGCCCTTCATTTGGAGTCTCAGTCCCCAGGGGCTGCTGTAACCAAACACCACAGATTGGGTGGGTCATAAAAGCAACTCATTTCTCACAGTTCTGGAGGCTGGGACATCCAAGACGGTCATAGGGTACCAGGCGGTTACAAACTATCCTCACAACCTCCCATGGCAGAAGGCACGAGGGAGCTTGGTGGGGCCTCTTTTATGATCCCAATCATGGGGGGCTGCGATCTCATGACCTAATCGCTTCCTAATGGCTCTATCCACAAACACTACCACATCAGGTATTAGGATTTAACATACAAACTTTGAAAGGACGTGAACATTCAGGCCATAGCAGTTAGAGAAAATATGGGGGAAAAAAATAATGTTGGGACATCCTAGTGGCCATTGGAGAATGACTTTGATCTATCACAGCTACACGAACACACGTTCCAAAATACGGCAGTTCAAAGATTTCAATGTAGAAGTTGAAATCATAAAAGTGCTTGAAGAAAATGTGGGGGAAACTATTTACATCCTCAGAAGGGACAATGTCTTTCCAACTACGACACAGTCCTTCAGAGACTGATTATATTAGCAACATAAAAATTCAAAGTTTTTGTACAGCAAAAGGCAAAATGACAAGAAAGGGAATAACTGGGGAAAACAAGAATAGCTCAAATGACAAAGATGTAATTTTGGGTGGACACAGGGTAAGATCCAAGGTGCCCAGTGCGTTCTATCACAGTGGAATTTCATGCCACTTGGTCTTGTTGGTCAGATTCTTCTCTCCCTCCACCTCACAGGAGAGAATCTCCCCATATCCTCACCAACAACCACCATCCAGCAAATACCACCAGCTATGGCAAATGAACAAAGTCCATCAACTAAAAGGACCATGAATAAGCCACAAGCCCAGCTGTAAGCAGCTCCAAGTGTTGTCTACTTTCTCCTACACTCAGAGAAAGCACTATTCAATCTCTTTTCAGTCAGAGAATGAAGGGCCCTACAATCCCTTCCAGGGTTCAGGCCAATTTTCTGTTGGAACCATGAGGAGGCTGATAGCTGTCTCTTCCTGTCCATCACCTCCTTGCTGTGGCCAAGCCATACTGGCAAGACCACTGTTCCCCAGAAGTCTAAACTTGCCTTTTGTAGCATCTTGAAACAACATGGTGGGGGAGGGGCTGCCTTTTGTCTACAGTAGACATGGTACCCCGGCACTCAAGAACACAAAATGCCTCCTTATTCTCTCCCTCCGTGCTGCCTCCTCTCTCTGCTGGAATCAGTCATGCAGTTAAATGGGTCTGCTATAATCTCGGTACGGACAAACGTTAGGCACTGAAAACTCAGCCCACTGATTTATTAGATTTTTCACTTTGGACCCGTTACCATGGCCTTTTGAAAATGCAGACCATAGGAGGGAATGTTATAAACTTAGAAATATTATCCAGTTTCCATTACTCCAGTACAAAATGCCTACCAGGGAAAGAGGGTAAAAATACCACTTTGGGGGCCAAGTCCAATAAATTTGGGTAAAAGATGAGGCAGCTCCTAGTTAAGGAGCTCCACTGCAGAGAAGTTAAAGTAAAAAGAAGATATTTAAAGCCCTTTAAATCTGGAAGAATCACTCAAGAGACCAGGACAAAAGGAACCAAAGAAATGGCTCACAAGAATCCTAAAAAAGAGAAAAGAATTGGCCCCGATTCCATTCAGTTAAAATGCGTGTCAAGCATGGAGCTCCCTGGCAGGCCCTGGCTGCAGCTGGATGTCTCTGGCATGGCACGACCTTGCATCACAGAGCAACGCTGTGGGACAGCCAGGCCATAGGAGGACTTTTGAGGGATCTAGAAACTTCTGCCTTTGTGGGTGCTATGAGTTTCTAATGGATACCATAAAATCACTTTAGGATTTGTGGTTTAATTGGTGCACATGTATGATCTTACAGTTCTGGAGATGAGAGTTCCCGAAATCAAGGTGTCAGTAGTGTTATGCATCTTCTGGAAGCTTCTAGAGGCTTCCCACATTCCGTGCTCAGGGCCCCTTCCTCCAGCCCCAAAGCCAGCAACGGCTGCCATCCCATTAGCTGTCCTTCTGTGCCGCCCCCCTCCACTTTTAAGAACCCCGTGTCTACCCTGAGTCGGCCCAGACAACCCAGGGTCATCTCTCTATTTTTAGGTCAGCTGATTAATAATCTTAATTCTGTGTGCAACCTGGAGGCCCTCTGCCATGAAACCTAGCCCGTTCACAGATTCTTGGGACTAGGACATAAACACCTGGGCACTGGCCACTGTTATTCAGAGCACAGGGCCCTTCCCCCCTAAAAAACTTTTTTTGAAGCATTTTTTTGACCATATGAGTATAAAGATGACTATATAGATATTATCTATTAAAACCTTTCCTACCATAAAAGCTCATTTATTTTATTCAGGTTGTCAAAGAGGTTAAACATAGTCACGAGCCCTAAAGGTCACAAGGCCCCTGGCACCCTGCCTGCTGGGTCCGCTGGGTAAGTGGGCCCAGGGTGCAGCCAGAAATGCCCTTCGGCCCCAGGTTCTGCAAGCAGAAGCCCACACAAGTCCACTTGCAGGGCTGAGGCCTCAAGGCAGAGCAGAAAATCGTGAGCAAAAGTGGGAGGCAAGGTGGGGGCAGAGAAAGCCCATGTACATTCACTCTGAGGCAGAGAAAGAGAACCAAGTTACTTGTGTTCTCCAAACCTCCATTTCTTCCACACAGTGGGGACAAGAAAGGGCTCTTCCTGGCAGAGTTACCAAGAGCACCTTGTACGGTCAGGCACAGTGCTCAGCCCCGTGAAAGAGGGAACCAATGTGATTTAATTTACAGAAATTTCTGCTGGCCAAATTCATGCCAGCAAAATACAGATGTGTCACAGCAATGTTTTCACAAAACGTCAGGCTCCACCTCTTCACTGCAATGGGACTGACCCAGGGCTAGTCTTCCTGGGCGCCCTCTGGGGGCGAGGGGGCACTGGAGGTTCAAGCTGTGAATGGCTAGGGGAGGGGGCGTCGTAGGAGAAGGAGGGGAGGCCACTTTGAGAATCTCGGCAGCCACGGTCCACACGGAGTCTCTGCAGTGTCCCAAATGTGTCACGGCTTCCATCTGTGTCAACGTGCTGGGAGAGGGAGTACACACCAGGAAACAGAGGCTGGAAAGGGCTGGGAGCCCACCCAGACCACCCGCCATTGTGGGCTGGTGGCAGCTGCCCCCCAGGGTTAAGACTTGAAGACCACACAGAGGGAACAAGGGCCACCAGAAAGGGGAGAGGACATGGTCCAAGGGCCCGAAGAGGGCTGGCTGGGGAGAAGGACGGGCTGACACAGGGGCTGGTGCATGAGCAAAACCCTCCACCAAAGTCCCGAAGAAATACCAAGAGATGAGCGGCCACAGGGTGCTCGCTGCGCGCCAAGGACTGTTTTAACTGCCTGTGCGTTAGTTAGCTCATTCAGTGCCCTCGGCCATCCTTTGTGGCAAGTACTCTTGTTGTCATTTTATAGATAAAGAAACTGAGGCAGAGAAAGGCTCAGAAACATAGCCAGGGCCACACCAACAAGGAAGTCTGAAATCGCTGTCTCACCCTGGAATCTGTGCCCCTGGCTCCCCTCCCACACCAGCCGAGGACCTGGTCATCGGAGAGGGAAGGACAGTGAGGACATGGGAGAGCTGTACCCCCAGAGGCTGTGACAAGTTCCCTCTCTGTGGTCTGTGCCCTAAAGAGCCCCCCTATTCTGGGTGCATTCTGGGCAGGGGGCAGCTGTCCAGCCGCTGGATAGGAGAGAGTTGGGGCATGATCTGAACAGTTTTGAATGGTGCAGGCAGGGAGGGGGGCAGTCACTGAGCCTTTCCCTCTGGAGGGCGATATCCAGCACTGGGGGGTTCAACGGCAAACAAGAGCTAGGTCCTGCCTGCTGCCTAGGAGTGAGATCAGTGCAAGTACCAACAAATATACAGGTCATCAAATAAAGCCAAGTGAGGACCCAGAGCCGCTAAGAGTGGGTTTCAAAAGAATGGTCAGAAAAAAAGCCTCTGAATGCAAGAGAGTGGAGCCTTCAGACAGAATGGCAAGTGCAAAGGCCCTGAGGCAGGAGTATGCTTGTTTTACCTGTGGAACAAAGAGGAGGCTCCTGGTAGGGGTGCAGTGAGCAAATGGAATAGGTCAGAGAGTTGGAGCCAATCCACAAAGGCTACATGGGTCCAGGGGTGGAAACACGATGGGAGCTACGCAGGGGAGGGAACTCGCTGTAGGCAGAGCTCCCCCCACCAGGAAACAGATGAGAGAAAAAATGGGGTGTACCCAGCAACCTTCTGGAGGGGTTCCTGGGGAGTCACAGCCAGGGAATGAGGACCTTTGAATCAAGCAGGGAGAAAGTTCCATCCCCAGGAAGGAGCTCTGGAGTTGTTTCCATTTGATTTTGCTTTCTGAGAGCTTCTTTCTTAGTCACTGGCACCCAGGAAACCAAGTATGAGCCACGCAGGCATAAGTGAGAGTTTCATTTAGTTTCAAACAAACAAGTCTCCCTGCACTGTGGAAACAACATGGAGAACAGACCGCATGCCTGGCCTTCCACTTGAGCTTGCAGAGGTTTTCACGAAAACCCCTCCATTTCACGCCAAACTCAGCGAGTCAAAGACTGTCAGTTTTCAAAGCAGTTAGAAAGGAGTTTGGAAGCTTCTGTCTTTCCAGCTGTCCCCGCCACCACCACCCCGCCCCGCCCAAGGTGGTAAACATCTCCCGTTGCCAGTAAGTGAGGAGACGCAGCACTGCGCCTTCTGAAAACACACACACACACTCAGCAGGGGACGAGTGACGACGGGCCAGCTGGCCTCCCTGCACGCTCTGCTGCAGGGACCGCTGGGCGTCCCCCGAGCTCCAGGCGCGAGCCCCGGCGCCCCTTCCCTCTGCGCCCGGGGGGCTGCCGCTGTGCGTTCTGGGATGTGCAGGGGGTGGTGGTGGTGTCAGTGATAGAGCCATGAAGGCACAAAACCAGATGAACTGAAGAGAAAGGGAGGGCCCGGGTGAACACTCCCCACTGGGGAATCGGAGCTCCAGTCGTCCGGCCAAACGTCAGGCCAGGCAGGTGCTAGGAAGGTCCCGTGCAGCGCCATCTCTGGAGGAGCACCCTCTAGCCGTGGCTCTGTTTGCCTCGGGCTCTTCTTACTACCGTCTCCCTCCTTATAACAGACCCCACCGTCTCTGGAGTTGGGGTCCAGCGTGTCCTGCAGATGCTCCCAACAGGGACAGCGCAGAAGGCCAACCCTGCAGCCTCAAGATTTCCAGACGTCTGCTCCTCTCTGCCTCTCTGCTCACATCCCCCACCCCGAAACCCCAGATCATCACCTCTACTGGCCCTGTGGAGTCTTCACACTCCCTATCATCTCCCCCAGTGGCTCCTTGAACTTGCCCTTCACTTCCAAGGAATCAGCCTCTGCCTCTGATTCCTCTCCCACCAGCCCTGGAGCTGAACCCTTCCTTCCAAACGTGCTCTGTGCCCTACCCGGTTCCAAAATGCCCTTGTCCCGGGACCTCCTCCAGGGAAATGGCCGCCGACTCTACCGCCCCCTAGTGGAGAGAGTGCCAGCAGTGCCAAGGGGACCATCCCAATTCCAGGAGCTCTGGACACCCGCTGAGCGCTCTGCAGCTCTCCCTGTCCTCTTGCTCTAAGGCGTCCACCCCCTGCACTGTCTGCAGAGGATCCCGCCTCCTGCTTCAGCAAGAATGTAAAATCAAGCCCCTGGTGCGAAGGCTGTGAATCCCCCTCTGGGATTCTCCCCAACCTTCAGCATCCCAAGGGACAAGGAGACCCTCCTCCTTTCCAGGGTGAGCTCCTCCACCAGTGTCAGTCCCCCTCCTCCCAGCCACCCCGGAGCCCCTCAGCGATCTGCCCTGTCGGCCACCAGCCCCTCCTGTGAACATAGCTGTCTCCAGGGCAGAAGGGGGAGACGAGCTTTTCCTTCACTGTCAGAATTGTGTTCCGGGAGGCCCACGCTGAGAACCTCGGCTAGAACATCCCACGGACAAATAGAAAGCCAGGTCCTCCATCCCTGTGTCCTTGGTCACAAGCCTGGTTCGCAGCCGGGCCCCCACTCATCTGGCTCTAATGAGCCTGATGGCTTTTTAAAAATGCAGCCAGCCAGCCAAAGCCTCCTTGTCCTCACCTCACACACTCATCAGTCAAACTGCTACCTCACATTTACAGACTCTCAGGAGACTGAGGATCGTTTTGTTTATTAAAGAATTAAAATTTAAAACATTTGGTTATTTTTTTAATCGCCTGTATCTTGCCTACATCATTACAGCATCTACTTACCTCCAGCAGAATAATTAACTTTTCAATCATCACACTGGTTATAACTGTAACACCCATAGCTCTGATATACTTTCTGAAATTAAGGAAATTAAAGATTGGCTTTTATTAGTAAACTAACATTTCACTAAATTGCAGCGCAGTGGAGAAGGATAATTTCTCCTGGTGAAAAATACAAATTATTCAGTATCATGAAAATAATTAGACTTTATTGCTTTCAAATAGAAAAATTATTAAAACGAGAATTATAGTTTGTCGCCGACTGGATTATGAACTAGTCTCAGGCCTGGGCTAAGCCTTGTGACCTGTCGTATGGTCCTTCATGCCTATATCCCAAATCTGGTAACAGGTCTATCCCCATCCCTCACTGACAGGCACTTTGCGAATATAGGTGCATCTGTTAGCATACTGGATGCTTCCACCAGACTGAAAGCTTCCTGCAGGCAGGCCCCTCCTTGCTCACCTCGGATCGCTGGTGCTTAGTACAGAGGGCTCAGTGACAGGTGAATAAACCCAGAAACACACAGAGAGAAGGTCAGAAACAAGTAAGATTATGGACGTTCACTTAAAAATACCAGCTGTGAAAGTCCCGAGATGGAAAGTAGTAATAACATCCTTAAATATACATGCACTGTAACTCCAAAGTGTTCCCAAATGCTAACACCCAGACAGAAACCTTTCTAAACAGCAATATCCATCTGGCCCTGACCTCAAAAGGCCGGCACCCCCTTGCCTTCTGTTCCTAGAGCATTCCCAGCCAAAATGCAACCCTCTGACATGAGGGTAGGTTCTGCCTGTTTCCCTAGAAAAATCAAGCTCTAATTCCTGCCCTGCCTTTGCTTGTCTTGGTTTGAATGCCACATTTTTCCATTTAACCAGCAGGATTCAGAAAGCAGCCACAGGACTTTGGAGGAGCTAGACGGTTGTAACCTGCACGGAGGGCCTGCAGGCTGTCCAGTGTGCTTGTCTCCAGAGCCACCTGGACAAAGGCACCCTCCAAAGCTGTTCGGCTGAGGGGGAACGGAGGGCCAGGCAGGCAAAGCTCCCCTCCGCCCCCTAGAGTCGCACAGACTCACCTCCCTTTATCCTCCAAAGGTTACTGTGGCTAAATATAAAGCTTCCAAGCCATTGTTTTAAATAAATCCAAAGAGGGGCAGAAGGAAGAAACTAACATTTACTGAGCACTTACTTTGTGCTGAGTAATTTTAAAACATTATAACATTTGACTTATACCACATCTTGACCCCGTAGAGAACAGTTCTCTTATTTCAGGCAGCAAACTGAGGTTCCAAGAAGGGAACTCTCATAACCAGCAAGAGCCAAGAGCCATGATATGACTCCAAAGGCACTCTGTGGTCTGTGCCATTCATTACCAGCAACCGTCACTCCTCAATCTGCCACGGCCCCTCTCCTCCCCGACTCCCAGTGCAAGCTTGCGCTCAGTCACTGACACTCACAGATTAATGAGCTCATTACCATTCTGTGTGAACGAACCTTTGTCAATTTGTTACTTCCTAACAATATTCGTTCATTAAAAAATCATTACTTGAGGGTCCTAATAGATGCCTGGTACAGGGCATGGCAACCAGGCATTACGTCGATCATAAAGGAACTCCCAGACCAGCAGGGAGAAAATACAGAAGCCAGTAAAAAGGAATATTAAAAACGGTACCATAGACGTCTGTCCTGGGAACAGCATGGGGACCAAGGTCATGGGGAGAGGGAAAGAGAGACACCCGCTGCCTTCTATTCGTATTTGATTGTTACAGATCCCAACTCTTCTAGCACTATTCATGCCTCTGGGAAAAAAAAGGTTCGGATACCAAAATCCTTGTCCTATTCCCTCTTCAGTCTTTGGTGGAGACAGTCCTATTCCAGGAGGTAAGACAAACTGAAACTCATTGAATTTCTTTCCATTGTCCTCCAAGGAGAATTTGACTTGAAATACATTTAGAAAAAAAAAAAAATCAACCTGACTCTTAAAAGCAATTCTGTCCCTTGCCTTCTAAGATCTTTCAAAGAAAGATACTGTTTTGCTGCAATTTCTTATTCACCTAAAATGCTCTTGTGTTCTAGATGAAATGGAATGTGAGTGTTATTCCTACCCTGCCAGGTCTTTCTAATCCAATAATAACTTGACCACTGGCTCTCTAATGACTGTGGTTAGACGCATTAATATCCAAGCAGTAAGGTAAAATCCCTCCATTCCTCCCTATGGATAATCTCAGATCAGGCTTTCTGTCCAAGTTTCCCTTCCCCTTGAGCAAGTCAACATTTTCTTCCCCCAAATTCTTGCCTTTCAGAACCTAAACAGTGAAAACCATTGTCATGGGAATAAGCTGATTAGAGCCCAATGCACACAGCGGAGCAAACATCATCATGACGAGCAATACACAGGCTGCTGAAAAGCAAAGTGACAAAAAAAAGCGCTACACACAACAGCATAAATGCATAACCAAATGTTGTCAAAACGCACAAATCATCCCAGCTCCAGAAATGTATTTGAAGGACATAATTCAAAGGAAGAAAAAAGTGTGAAAATGCTTCCTTACAAAATGACATGTGATAGGAGAAAACCGAGAAGGTAGCAGAGCCACGGCTGAGTCAATCACAGGCTATTAAAAACGATCGTTAGGAAGTCTCAGCAACTGCATGGAAAATGCTTTGATATGTTCTGAAGTTAAAATAACATGATTGCCTATGAACAGGATTACAAATACGTCCCCCCAAAAAACTACGTTTGCCTAAGGACAGTGGAATCCTGGGTAATGTTTTTAACTGTTGCAAGAAGTTATAATATTGTCTTTATGATAAAAAAGCTCAGAGGAAAATAGGGGATGAGTCATTGCCTGACAATTGTCATGATGGAAGAAAGTCCCCTGTATAGTGACAATGACAGGCAGTTAAATGTGAGCACAGATGTCAGTTTCCCCTCCTTTATCCTGGTTTATTTATTAATGTTGACCTTTCCAAGAATTAAAAATTAATCAAATCAACAAATTACAGACAGATTTTGCGTGACTGCCAAGAGGTAATGAGCAAATACTGAAATGACATTCGAGAGTGTGGCACAGACAGGAAGGGGAGGCGGGCAGGGCAGGAGGGGTCTTAGCTAACTGGGCCAGTTTCCTGATGTCAGCGTGGGAGGCACTTGTGCCCTTGGCTTCTCAGTTGTCATCAGATGTTAGAGGAACTGGAAAATTCTTGCTGAAGTTCAGAAAGCACCCAAGGTCCTGTGGGCCCTTCTAGGCCTTGCCGAGCACCCTGTCTCTGCAGGCCTGCTGTCCACAAAGCCAGAGTCCCAGGGAGACCCCACAGATGCAGCCCGGCTTCCGTCTCCACAACCAGCCCTGGGTTAAGGTGGGGAGACTGGATGGGGGTTTTTTTGGGCGTATTGTTTTAGCACAGATAATTTGTCATTAGTGTAGTAAAGATGTGCAACATAAAATGTATTGTTCTGGCCATTTTTAACTGTATAATTTAGAGGCATTCAGTGCATTCACACCTTTGTGCAACCATCACCTCCATCTCCCTCCAGAACTTTCCATCACCTCAAACTGAAACTCAGCACCCATTCAACAAATACCCCCCTGCTCCCCTCCCCCAGGCCTCTCACGTAAGTGGGACCACACAGTGTTTGTTCCTTTGTGACTGTTTATTCCACTTAGCATAATGTCCTCAAGGCTCATCCATGCTATAGCAGGTGTCACAATGCCCCCCCCTTCGAAGGCTGAATAATATCCTCTTGTATGCATCTACCACAGGATGGGCAGCCTACAGTTCTTAGGATTACTATTGGGTCCTCTGGTTATTGACCCTGGGCCCAAGGTCAGTTCTGAGAAATGGGCTTCATCTTGTTCTCGGGCCTCACACTGGCTCACCCTTCTGCTACTTCCCTAGAAATCCTTTATTGGAGAATGTCTCTAGGCTTCCAGTCCTCAGATTCTAAAGGATCATACCGTCTCCTCCAGGCTTGTCTGGAGTTCCCACCTCGGGCTATGTTCAGTCTACCAGTCGGGGTACCAGTAATGCACCACAGATCCAAGATGGCAGCCACCTGCCTAAACTGCATTGTTTTAACAACACCTGTATCTACCCAGTCCAACCTGCCAGGTGGATGCTTCTCTCTACTCTCGTACAGGGGAAAACATCCTTTCAAGAGATGCTTGTGTCTACAGCAAGCTCCGCATCCTGTCCACATCCCGATTTTCTTCCTTCTACTGCTTCTCACCAGAACTTTTCTGTATCTTTCCTGTCTCTGTTCAAACCCTAGAACATGAGACCCAACGCATGGAGGCTAGAAAAGCACAGGTCCACCCGCACTTACAGCCAAAGTGAGTTCCTTCCTTGAGTGATGACACCCGTGAATTTGGTCAGACGTCTCGCGTCCACTTCAATCCACTGACGGAGGTCCTTCCTTCCTGCACACCATGCCCCATCATAGAAATCATTTTCATTAATACCTGCCTGGAAAGAAAGAGAGATGTTCTTCAGGAAGATCCAGAATCAATGAATACTTTCATGACACTTGCAGGCTTTGGGGGAGGGGGTCGGTAGAAGAAAATGAGCAGGGGACAAGGAAAAACAATCAGTGTGCCCTGAACACTCCTTATCCTAAATTATAAAACGGAGTGGCTTGTTATTAACAAGTTGGAAATGTTTCAATATGATATGTCCTCTTCTTGCCCAGTGCGGAAGATGAAATTTAATGAGCTCCCCTATTACTCATGCATCCAGAAGGCACAGACCGTCTCCTACGTACCAGCCTACACACGCCAGGTGCTGGGGATACAAAGGTGAATCGTTCCCTTCCAGAACCTCACCATCCAGGCAGGAAGAAAGACACGAAAACAGATGAATTCGAGACACAATGCGGCCTGTGTTATTTTGGGAACCAGAGCAAATTGCTGGAGGAGCATTTAAGGGTAGGGGCTAACTTGGCTGGGGAGGAGACCGGCCTAGAGGAGCTCTGAGCTGGGTGTTAAAGGGTAAGTCTATCTAGTGAATATTTACTTACTGCCACATAAGTCACTTGATGTGTTGAGTCTGGGCTACTATTGCTACCAAAGAGTCTTTTGATCTGACTTTACAAGGTCTATGATGTTTCTATTCTAGAATTTTCCCTATATTATCACCATTTGAAGGAAGGAAGGAAGGAAAGGAAAAAAAAGGGGGGGAGAATATTTGAATTAAGTGAAGCTTCCTAATTTACTAAGACCCTTTCTGCATGAATAGCTATTCCCACAGCTATTTCACTTTTTCAGAGAAAAAGTCTAAGTGATATTTGAAAGACAGGCCAGCTCATCTTTTCTCCCTCTGAGCAGCTTTCAGCTCCAATTCTGGGGCAGCCTTACTTCCAATGGGCAACAGCGATGTGAAATTCACAGTCCACTACAGCAGACAAACAACGTGGTCAAGGGTTCCAGGAGTGGTGCTCTACCATCTCTGTGCCAGCTGACATCAGCCTTGTATCAGGACCAAACCACAGTATGTGACTCCCACCCCCTCCTGGAACAATCTGGAAAGAGGGCAGATGTCAGAACACTCACATATGTTGGTCTTCTGAAAGCACTACTATCTCAAGTGAAGGTGACTAGCAACATCCAATGGTCAACATTCTCCAGAAACTTGAGCACTCAAGTAACCAGCACCGTGGGGTCTCATGGCATCCCACGATCACCTCGGTGATCAGAACCCGAGAGTGCTACCAGGCTCTGCCTTCTAGAACCATCAAAGAAAGACTAAATCATACAAGTGTATCTTACCAGTCCTCACCTGTGCTTTGGTGGGTTTTGTTCATGAGGGTGACTCTGACATGCTACCTCTCATGTCCCCAAGCTGCCCAGCCAATAAGAAGACCACTTCCCTGGGCTGGAGACTTTACTGGCACCATCCCCACACGTCCTCACCCACAGCAGGCCTCCTCCCAATGGCAGAGACCTGTAGCGCACAGCAATGCTTACAATATGGCCATCTAGCTTCTTCCGAGGAACCGGAACCCTTAGTCTGAAAAGGGCTCCTCTTTACACATCAACAGCCGTGAGACTGGCGTTTACTTCATTTATGAAAGCTAACCTTCACCGTGCCGCTACGATCTCTCCAGATACTGGCCCGGGTAAGAGGAATGGGAAGATGGAAAATGTGTTCAGTCCCGCCCTCTTGGTGCTCAGAATGGACAGACGGGCGAAAGTCCACACATGCTGCTCGCGTTTTGGTCTCGGAACCTTTAAACCAACCACCGCATAAAGTGCTGGTTAAAAGCGTGTGCTCTGAAGTCCTCCTGCTTCGGTGTGAATCCCAGTCCTGCCACTTCCACCCTGTATAAAGTCAGGCAATTTGCCTAAACGCTCTGTGCCTCAGTTTCCCCTTCTTCCAAAATGGCAGCAATGCTCTTTTCTCCCTTAGGGTATTGACAGTGCTTACAATAGGCCCTGGCACACTGTGTGGGCTCAAAACCAAACTGAGTGCTGGATAAATGTTAGTTATCAGTATATTTAAAACAATGACTATCTGGCACATTATGAAAATATGGTGCTTTATGAATTATCCCACATTCTACAAAATTTCAAGGAACTCCAATACTATTCCGGGCATTTGCTGCCACATTTTCTACAACTTCAAATATCCAGAACAGAGTTACAAAGTCTGAAGAAAGAGGAGATTCCCAGCCTAAAGCTCTCAACAGGAACCCATGTTGCCCCCCGAGAAGGCGGGTGGTGGTGACTGCAGACATTTTTGGCTGTCCCAACTGGAAGATGCGCGTGCCACTGACAAGGGATGGACAGAGACCAGTGATGCTGCTAACCGTGCTGCAACACACAGGACAATACCACCGTATCAGAAAGAAGTGCCTCGGGGCACCTGGGTGGCTCAGTCAGTTAGGCGTCAGCCTTTGGCTCAGGTAATGATTCCGGGATCTTAGGATTGAGCCCCTCATCGGGCTTCTTGCTCAGCACGGAGCCTGCTTTTCCCTCTCCTTCTGTCCCTCCCCTCCACGTAGGCACTCTCGCTCTTTCTCTCTCTTAAATCAATAAAAGCTTTTTAAAAAAATTTTTAAAAAGAAGATGTGCCTCATCCAACATGTCAGCTGTGCCAAGATTGAGATTATCTGGTCGCATGCTAAGCAGAAAAGAACAGAGATGCCACAGAGCCTGGGATTTTCACCCCGAGAGAATCACAGAATGTGGAGGAGGTACCCCCCTGCTATTCGACCACAGTCTACTTGACTCAGACTTGGAATTAAATTTTGGGCTTCTGGTTTTGCCAGCCTGGGTATTTTGCTTCTGCTGCCAATCTCAGCTCTTCCCGAGCACACCAGACATTCAATTAAATGCAGTAAGGTGTCAGGGGATTGGAAGGCCCTTTCCAAAGCTGACTCACAGGGAAGTGACAGCCACCTCTGCAAAATCAATTATGAATGTATAAAGCAAGCGCCTGGAAGGATTCAGTGAGAGAGGAGGGGCCAGTCCCCGAGGTGCCACCAAATTTTAGCACAGCGCAATCCGTGACGTCAGTACGACGTCTGAGAGACCAAGAGAAGGGTACACTCATCCTGTTCTGTTCGAAAATGCAGGAAAGACTTCATAAATTTTGGAGAAATTTCTATCAGAAGTTGTTGTAATAAAAAGTGAGATTCCTTAGAGTACAAATTAGTCTTGAAAACACTACTAACGTGGAATGATACTTTGTACTATGGGGCTCAATAAATTAAGAATTAATGTAATTCTCTCTAGGCAATTAAGTCATATTCATCATTTCTTTACCTTAAAAACAACAACAACAATGCATCTAACAGACTAAATTTTGCTTAAGATAAATGTGGAAATCATTATATCCAAAACAAACAGAAAATCTGATACTATCCTTTTAAGATCAAATGGGATTTTTCTGAGCTGCCTGGGTGGCTCAGTCAGTTAAGTGATGACTCTTGATTTTGGCTCAGTTTGAGATCTTGGGGTGGTGAGATCGAGCCCCAGTCAGGCTCTGTGCTGAGTATAAAGCCTGCTTAAGATTCTCTCTTCCTCTCCTTCTGACCCTCCCCCAATCTCTCTCTCTCTAAAACAAAACAAAAAACAAATGGGATTTGTCTGTTTCAAGATGATAGAGTAAATGTTGATTTCTGTGCACTTTTCTCAAAAATTCCCTCCAAAGAAAACAAGATAAAGAAATACAACCTTGGTCTCCAACAAAACTAGAAAACATTTATAATCTCCAAATTACAATATATGAAGACAGAAATCAGATGGAGGAGTCCCGAATGACTCAGCAAGAGGAGAAGCAAGCCACCCAGGGCTTTCATTTAAAAAGCTCAGAAACTAGACTCCTAGGTAGCTGGAAAGGCGAGGCAGGGCTCAAAACAGGTAACTGATTCAAAACATGTATTAAAAAAAACGGATTCCCACAGAGCTCTTTCTACAGATCTCCCCACCCCACAGAAGACCTGAAATTCTTCTCTTAAAAAAGCAAACAAACAAACAACAACAGCAACAACAAGCAATCCTAGAGGCTCTGGATTTGGGGGCTCCAGACTCAGGAA
The DNA here is from genome assembly GCF_022355385.1 of Mustela nigripes. Taxonomy (NCBI): domain Eukaryota; kingdom Metazoa; phylum Chordata; class Mammalia; order Carnivora; family Mustelidae; genus Mustela; species Mustela nigripes. The sequence goes on from NC_081560.1 coordinate 184,250,646, forward strand.
GAAGGTGTGATATGATAGCTACAAACAGGGAACTTGGTCAGTGGGTAGCGGCAAATTGAAAAGTAAGACACCCTGGCCCCCCTCCTCCTTCCAGCTCCAGGACACAAGGCAGCCAGGCTTCCAACAAACAGAAATTAAATAAACTGAAAATGTAATGGGGAACAGAAGAAAATCTCAAAGAAATTATAATGACTATTCCTTGACAAAGAAGCTCTTGTTGGCATAAAACAAAAGAAGGATATTCTTAGAAAGGAAAAAGGAGCTCTTGCAATGTGAAAACCCCAGAAACAATGGGCAATCAAAGAAAAATAAGAAGAGTGGAGGAGGAAATTACAAAAAAAAAAAAAAAAACCAACTACAAGCGAATAATGTCCCAGATCTGTAAGGTCGAAGTCTCCCAAATGCTAAGAATCCACTATGATGAATAAGACCCACACCCAGACATATCTTTATAAAACTTCAAAACATCACACATAAAGAGAAGATGGTAGAAGCTTCCAAAGAGAGAACAAAAAATAAAGCAAATATTTAAATCCAAGCCAAAGGAATCAGCACGGTATCAAAATTCTTGGTAACAACATCGGAAGCTCAAAGATTGGAGGCATAATGACTTCAAAATTCTGAAGGAAAAGACTTTTCAACCCATGAGTTTTACACTTGGCCAAACTGTCCATTGCGATGGTAAAATGAAGACATTTCGGATTCACAGATCCTCAAAAAGTTTCTCATGCACCAATTCCATAAAGCTGTAAAATGAACGCACTCCACCAAAATGAGGCAGAACACCAAAAAGGAGAGATGAGATCCAGAAATCAAGGGTGCCCATATAGGAAAGAATTTCCAGAATGAGGGAGGAGATAGTCCCAAGAGAGCAACTGTATAAAACCCAGAAAGCAAGCCATTCACAACATAGCAGGTCAAGGGCTTCTGAAGGAATGTCTTACAGAAACATAAAAAACAATGGTGAAACAACACTGAGCAGCTTTGACCTTGTAGAAAATTGTTATTAAAGGCTATTTTAGAGACACAGACCTATTACAGGGTATGGGAAATGTTTTTTAAAAATACAAACAGCTCTAGGAAAACAAGAAGTTGTCAAGAAAGGATACAGAGTGTGTCTCCCTTGGCTCAAACTGCACACTATTTCTTGGCTCAAGTATCAAGCACTATTGACACAGTCCTACTAATGAAAACCTTTAATGTAGATTTACCAAAATTTGAGATACAATTTTACTGGAAGGATTAAAGAGGTTAAGGTGAAGAGATCATAAAAATGAGCTGAAATTTTCATCCTCTATAATATGAATTCTGAATAAAAAGTCATAAATGTACAAACCAATACTTATCAATATGTGCATATTATTTATAAATAAATATTTGGGGCACCTGGGTGGCTCAGTCGGTTAAGCATCCAACTCTTGGTTCCAACTCAGGTCATGATCTATGTATGGGTCATGAGACTGAACCCTGCAATAGGCTCTACACTGGGCATGGAGACTACTTGAGATTCTCCCTCTCCCTCTGCCTCTGCCCCTATGCCCACCTACCACTAAAAAAAAAGAAAAATAAAAAGAAAGAAAGAAAGAAAGAAAGAAAGAAAGAAAGACAGACTTAAATTCCCAAGGAAGAATTAAAAGGAGTTTGGAGCAGTTGCCTCGTTCACAGCATGTGATGGCTTCAGGGGGTGGGTGGGTGTGAGAGAGAACTGGCAAGGCATCTTTGTTTTTTGTTTTTTCCAATTTTATTGAGGAATAACTGACAAATATAATTACATATTTAATAAATTACATGACTATATCAGGCATAAATATTTGCTCTACTTAAAGTGTACAGTGTACATATACATTGTGGAATGATTACCAAGATGGGTAATTAACACATCCATCACCTCCGCGTTAACTCTTCATGTGCTGAGACTGCCTAAGATGGGCTCTCAGCAACTTTCGAGTGTACGGTACCATACTATTAACCACAGTCACCCTGTTGTGCATTAGATCCTCTGACCTTGCTCCCCTTATAATTGAAAGTCAGTCCCCTTTGTCTCATAGCTCCCCACCTTGCCCACCCCAGTCCCTGGTAACCACCATTCTCTTGGTTTTTTGTTTTTTTTTGTTTGTTTGTTTGTTTTAAAGATTTTATTTATTTATTTGATAAGGAGAGACTGTGAGAGAGGGAGCACACACAGGGAAGTGGGAGTGGGAGAAAGAAAAGCGGCTTCCCTCTGAGCAGGGAGCCCAGTGCAGGGCTGGGATCACGACCCAAGGAGAAAGCAGACGCCCAATGACTGAGCCACCCAGGTGCCCCTCTCTTGTTTCTTTTTTTTTTTTTTTTTTAAATCATCCTTTAACACTCTGATTTCTCAAATGACTTGCTTACAAAACTGATAAATACATATTTTAATTTTAAAAAGTGAAGGGAATAGAGGGCAAGTGGCATAAAGTCTGGTTTGTTTACTCTTCCATTTTCCAGGTGTCTACAGAGCTCCTGCTACATGCTAGGCATCATGAAAAGTGCTCTGCCTTAGGCATCTATAGGAAACAATGAATCTCAAAATTACTATGCTGTTGTAAAATCACTGATCTGCACTGTAATTCATAATCATGGGCTGCCTCTGTACAGAAGCATCTGGAATGAATTAAAAAGTTATATTCAACTGAATATAACTATTTAGCAATTCCAGGATAATTGACTTACAGCTGCCACTGTGCAGACAGAGCCCAGGACTATCTGGACAAAAACAGAATAATGTGGCAGTTATTTTAAAACCTCTTGGAGAAAATCTTAGAAGCATTGGCTGAAATCTTACATGTTACTAACAAGGTACCTCCATGGGGGGGGGGGGGTACCTAAAAATGTTAGATGTGACATATGATTAGCAGAGTTAATCTCCCATATAAGTAAGGGCCATCATCTGGCCAGAATATCTCCTTCAGGAACCTCTGTGATAGTCCTTTGATAAACCCATAGAACCTCCCAGGGACAAATCTGATCCTTCTGCAAATCAGCAGAGTATCGTGCCCTACTTCAGACCTCAGTCATCAGGATTGCTGGTTGAAAAAAAATATTCATTGTTTTTGAAGAGATTGCTAAACCCCAAAATCAAAGTCTTAAATAGTTCCTTATGCTGGTCAAGAAAAACAATAAATACCTAGAGCTTGAAATTTAAAATATTTTAAAGTAAACATTAAAAGTAAAAAGTAAACATTTAAAGTAAATTCTATATGTAAGTGGCTCATATACTATAAGCCACTTGTTTAAAAAAAAAAAAAAAAAACTCACTTTGTTTCAGGTTTGTATCACTGAGACCTGTGGTTGAATTCCCTCTATGATACAACCTAACTTTTCTTCCACTAACAACTGAGTGGTCAGCTTAGCCTATTGACAAATGTTCTTTGTGGTCATGAGTCATCAGCTTTTCTCAGATATTGTATTTTTCCTGTTTCTTTTGTTGGTGCTTCATGTTTGACTACTGAGCTGTTTTCTTGGCTTTCAGGCCACCCCTCCTCTGAAATAATTATTTTTTATTGGAACTATAAGAGCTTTTTACTCTTTCTCTATGTACTTTTTTGGGGGATTGTTTGTTTTTGGTTGTTCTGTGGTTGTCGCTTCAAGTTTTTATTTAAATTCCAGTTAGTTAACATACAGTGTGGTATTAGTAGCAGATGTAGAATTTGGTGATTCAATACTTCCCTAGGTCCCCCCACCCCTCCCCCCACCGTGCTCATCCCAAGTGCCCTCCTTAATCCCCGTTGCCCATTTCATCCACCCCCTCGCCCACTTCCCCTCCAGAAACCCTCAATTTGTTCTTTCTAGTTAAGGGTTTATTTCCTGGTTTGCCTCTCTTTTTTTCCCCCATGTTTATCCGTTTCATTTATTTATTTATTTATTTATTTTAAGATTTTACTTATTTGAGAGAGAGAGCAGGGAGAGAGGCAGAGGGAGAAGGAGAAGCAGGCTCCTTGCTGAGCAGAGAGCCCGATGAGGGACTTGATCCCAGGACCCTGGGATCATGACCTGAGCTGAAGGCAGTGGCTTAACACACTGAGCTACCCTGGCGACCATCACTTTCATTTCTTATCCTTTTTTAAAGGTGCATCTTTGTTTCAGTGGTTAATTTAGTAACTATATAACTTACATAACATACCTTTGTGCTAAAACCAAGCAATTGCACTACTGGGTATTTACTCCAAAGATACAGATATAGTGAAAAGAAGGAACACATGTACCCCAATGTCCATAGCAGCAAGGTCCACAATAGCCAAACTGTGGAAGGAGCTGAGATGCCCTTCAGCAGACCAGTGGATGAAGACGATGTGCTTCACATATACAATGGAATATTACTCAGCCTTCAGAAAGGATGAATACCTATCATTTGCATCAACATGGATGGAACTGGAGGGGATTATGCTGAGAGAAATAAGTCAGGCAGAGAAAGTCAATTATCATATGGTTTCACTCATATGTGGAGAAAAAGCAATAGCACGGAGGACCATAGGGGAAGGGGGGGAAAACTGAAGGGGGAGAAATCAGAGCGGGAGATGAACCATGAGAGACTATGGACTCTGGGACACAATCTGACGGTTTCAGAGGGAAGGAAGGTGGGAGGGAGGGGGTAACATGGTGATGGGTGTTGAGGAGGGCACGTGCTGTGATGAGAACTGGGTGTTGTACTTAACTAATGAATCCCTGAACACTACATCAAAAACTAACTATGCACTATACAGTGGTTAACTGAACATAAAAAAAGAATACTTTTGTGCAATATGCTTATTCTATATATCAAGCAAATCTATTGGTGCCATTTTTCCAACAGCATTTGGTTATTTCATGTCTCTGTGTCACATTTTGGTAATTCTCACAGTATTTCAGACTTCATTATTATCACATTAGTTACAGTGGTCTCTGACCAGTGATTATGACTCCCTGAAAGCTCAGATGACAGTCAGCATTTTTTAGTAATAAAGTATTTTTTAAGTAAGGTATATACTTTATACTTTTAAGTAAGGTATATACTTTACTTTTTTTTTTAAAGATTTTATTTATTTATCAGAGAGAGAAGGGGAGAGAGAGTGAGCGTAGGCAGACAGAATGGCAGGCAGAGGCAGAGGGAGAAGCAGGCTCCCTGCTGAGCAAGGAGCCCGATGTGGGACTCAATCCCAGGACGCTGGGATCATGACCTGAGCTGAAGGCAGCTGCTTAACCAACTGAGCCACCCAGGCGCCCCAGGTATATACCTTACTTTTAAGTGCTGCTGCCCACTTATGAGACTAAGGTATAATGTAAACATAACCTATATATACTGGGAAGCCACAAAGTTCATTTGACTCCCTTCATGGAAATATTCACTTTATTGAGGTGGCCTAGAACCAAACCCACAATATCCAAGAGGTATCCCTTTGCCAGAATTAAAATTATTAAGAATCGAAGAGAAGGATATTTTCATATCTGAAATATGATGGTAAAGCAGGAGAACAGATACATGATTTGATTGTTTATCTCAAGTTTCAGTAAAACTTAAAAATAAATAAGATAATAAATAATAATGATAAATAAAATAAAATAAAAATAAATAAATAATAAAACTTGAAAATAAGATATATCCCAAAACAATGCCCAAGTCCTAAGTTCAATAAATTTTACTGCATACTCACTCATGTGTCCACACCCAGATCAAGACATAGAACACGACCAGCTTGCCACAGCCCCCCTTTGGCCACCTCTCAGTGTCACCTGCCCCCCAATGATAACCTCTACTCTGACTTCCAGATTGGCTTTTCTGTTTTTAAATTCCATGTAAATGAATCTTACCATAACTACTCTCTTCTACTGGCTTCTTTTGCTCAGTGTTCTATCTGTGAGATCAATCCATATTTTCACAGGTAGCAATAACGTACTCTTTTTTGCTGGTGTGTAATAGTCCATCGTGTGCACACAGAGTGACTTATTCATCATATGTCAATGGGTATGTGTCTTATTACCATTTGGGGCTGTCATGAATGGTGGTGCCACGGACCTACCTGTCCCTGCCTTATCATGTGCACGCAAATGCATTTCTTTCAGGCATAAGAGTGAATTAGTCAGACGAACAGGTATTAGAGAGTTGAACATAAATAGATATCCCAAAAACATTTCCAAACCTGTGCTATTTTACATTTTTAGCACTGTTTACAAGTGTCTATTGTCCCACTTCTTTGCCTACACTTCATACTGTCCCTTTTCCTTAAAGCCATTCTGGTGCCCATGTGTCTTATCTCATTGCATGTTTTGTATTCTCTCGATGACTAATAAAAGAGAACACCTTGTCTTGTTCCCTAAAACCACAGGGCCTTTGTACATACCATTCCCTTCGACCTGGGATTCTTCTTCCCCCTCCAGCAATCCTTTGTCTGATAACCTCTTGGCTTCTCATCCTGCTTCAAGTGTTAGCCCAAGTACCCACCCACAGGGAAGTCTCCTCGATCTACAGTCTGAGGCAGGTTCAGTGGGTTAGAGAACTGCAGTGTTGTGCCTCCAAAAAGATCACATCCTCCAAAATGATATATACAAATCCGAACCCCTGCATCTTCAGAGTGTGACCTTCTTTGGGAAAGGGGTCAAGGCAGATCAAATCAGTGCAGAGGAGGTCAGACTGGAGTAGGCTGGGCCCTAAATCTGATGACGGATGTCCTTACAAGGAGGGGAAATCTGGACAGAGACAGACACACACAGAGGGAAGATGGTGGGGGGACCCCCCTGTGACCATGGAGATTGAGATGTGGATGGTTCAACTATCAGCCCAGGGACCGCAATGGGAAAGCCAGGCCACCAAGGCTGGAGGAGGCACAGAAGGAGCCTGGCCTCATTCCCAGAGGCCCTGGAGGGAGAGCAGCCCTGCTACCACTTGGAGGTTGGCCTTCCAGCCTCCAGAATCGTGACAGAATAAATCCCTGTTGTTTTAAGCTGCCGAGTGTGCAGAGCTTTTGCAGTTGCCAAGGAAACGAATATGCGGGGCTTCCTTCTGAGCGCTTAGCCCAGGCTCTAGTCCCACCCCCCCTGGTAATCTTTCTTTTTAATAGCCTCACTTCCCCCATTCATTATGAGAGCCAAAAACACCAGAGGCATTCTTGACCCCCTTTCTTATGTCTCGCACCCCTCATCCAGACATCATCCGGCCTTATCCTGCTTTCAAAACAGCCGAAGTACAACCACCTCCCACCACTGAAGCCACGCCCCAACAGGCCTCCCTGCTTCCACACTGATCCCCTAAGTCAACAGAGCAACTGGGTGTGTCCTGCTCACCTGGAAATCAAGGCATGTCATTCCTGCACCCAGCAACTTGCCAGGCTCCCCCGACTGACCTAAGAACAAAAGTCAAAGGCAAAGTCCTTCTACTGCTCCCCCGCCCCCGGCAAGGCTCACCCTGCTCTAGCCACAGCGGCCTCCTGCTCCTCCAGGGGAGCGCCACACAGGCAGTCACCACAGGACCTTTGCTCAAGACATTCCCACTGCCTGGAGGTCTCCTCCCACAGCTGCCTGACTCCCTGATGACCTCCTTTAAGCCAACTCAGCCTCAGTACCGACTCCTCAATGAAGCCACCCATGCATGCCTTTAATGACACCCCATCCCCTCCCCAGAGCCTGCCCTCCTGACCCCCACTGCCAGCTCTGAATTTGGTGTGTTTTCTCTCCATAACACTCACCACCTTCTGCTGCTAGAAAAGCTCTATTTTATTACATCCCCTGCTTTCATGTGCCTCCCCCACTAGCACAGAAGCTCTCGGAGGGCAAGGATCTGTGTCCGCTGGGTCTCTGAAGTATCCCGAGCACCTAGACAAGGCCCAGCTCATGGCAGGTCCTCCCTAAATATTTGCTCAACTATGAGGACCGTTTCTATTCTTGCTCCCACTGGAGGTGGTTTGTGTTCGTGAAATCAATCAGTCGACGTGTCCCCTGGTCCATGGAAGTGTCTGCTCTGATCTTTCTCTTCTCTCTTCTCCTCTCTCCGTCCCTCTCTACCATCCCCTCCTCACGTAGGCTTCTCCACCTGTTAGCACTGTTAGGAGGCCCAGAACACCGACTGCCCCCCACCCCGTCCACATCCCCGAGACAGCCAGGCCGGCCTGCGCAGGGCGGGACAGACCACCCAGAGGGCCCGTCCCCATGAGTCAGTATCTGCAGAGGCCCAGTTGGCTCCTGTCAGGTGAATGGATATGAGGCCCCCACCCGTGACTGCTGGCGACCCTCGGGCCCCTCTGAGCCCTGCCACAGTGAAGGTACTAGACGATACTCAAGCTGGTGGTTAGGGCAATGAGTTCCAGGATGATGCCAGCTGAGGCCACAAGCAGGAGAACACACTGAACCTTCTCGTGGGTACCGGAGATAACCAAGGGCGAAAATGCGGCCAGAAACCTTGAAGGGGAGTCTCTGCTCGGCTCTCATTAGCTGTGGGGCTGGGGCAGGCCATTTAACCTCTGACTTCAATTCCCTTATCTCCAAAACAGAGTTTCCCTCCGGGTATATTGAAGATGAAATAAAATATCAATTTCATGAGATTTCGTAAAATAGTCAAGAAAATTCACATAAGCAAGTAACAAGATCCACATCTGAACCAGAAAGGCCTGTGGTTCCTTAATAATCTATGGTGCCCAGGCCAGGGAGCCCCAAAGGGCCCCTTCCTTTCGTTTCCCTGTTCTCCTACTCTTTGCCCTTCTCCCACTCGGGTGTTTATGACACAAGCTTCTGGAGAATAAGAACCGTGCGTTATCACCATTCTGGTAAATTCCCCTTTTCAATTTTCCAAGAGACTCATGATTTAGAATGTTTGGTCCTGTTATTCCCATAAAAATCCAAACATCCAAAATTCCAGCATCCTGGCCTCTAAACACTGTCTCCCAGACTGCTTCTTAAAGCCACACAGAGCAGAAAATCCCTTTATCAGAGAAAGCAGGACATTCCTCAGTTTGGAAGCCACCCCTACTAGGATTCCTTCTGCCTCTGGTGCACCTCGCACACTCCCAGCTCCCCACCAGGCCCTGGAGAGTTAGAGCAGCATTGTGAGCCAAAAACAGCCTGGAGGCGGAGCGCCCAGAGAAGCCGGATGACTGGGTGCGACAGACAGGCTGTGGGGCCAGAGGACTCTGGATGCAGAGGACTCCAGTGATAAGCAGGAGTTGGGTAGACACGGGATGACACCGGAGAAAACAGTGCTACCCCAGGTGGCCCTCACATTTGGACAAAATAGGGCACCAGGTGTCTCAGGGCCAAAGGTGACAGAGAGACAGACAATAGGACCAGCCCACACACATCCGCTTGGACACCAGAATGAAACCTGGTTCAATGTCCCATAACCAACTTCAGGCCTTCCTGGGGTGGGGTGGGGCAGGGCAGGGGAGGGGTGCATCTGAAGCCACAGGCATCGGCTATCTTCAAGGCTTCCGCCTCATTTCAGGTACAAGAAGATCATCTGAACGTTGGAAGTGGATCTTAGTATCAGAATCCAGGTGTTCCAGAGAATTCCTTGAGGGTAAGGACTACCAAGAGGAGCTGCGGCTGGTTTCACAGCAGCACTGAGAAATGGCTCGGACAGAGGCTGTCATTATAACCAAACATTTCCTACTGAGAGACGGACCAGCTGTGAACTTCTCTCGGGGGTCAAACTCCAGTGAGACAAGACATGGGCCACAGAATGCCACAGGACCATGAGCAGGCACCACAGAGACATCTGTGGGTATAGGGTGGCAAGTTTTTTCTTGTGACCTCAAAAATGTCAACTCTTTCATCAAAACTCTGATCTGCATCGACTATCTCGTAGTCCCGGCTCCAGGAAGGAAATCGAGGTGACATCCTGAGTTCCAGCCACGCCCTTCGGGTCCATGTCAGGCTCCTACTCACCAACCACAGCTGTAGAGTCTTGAGAAGGAAATCGAAACCCAGTGGTCTGAAGTGGCAAGTGCTGCTCTAATTTGCTCAAGGATTTGCAGCAATGAAGGCAGCCAACATACCAATGGGTCGGGGCGGGGCAGGGGGATCACTCAGGGAGTGGCACGGTCTTGGACTCCACTTTGTTCAGTTTATGAGCCATGGGAAATCTTGTGGGGTCTTCAGAAGATTCTGCAAGGAGAGGACATGTGACAATCTGTCATTAAATGACCCATCTGGGTGGAGAGCCACCTCCTCAGACCGACTAGAGGCGAACGATGATCCAAGAGTGACGGTAGAGCTCACCGCTGAAATGTTCTCCTTGAGACATCAGGTGTTCGGTTCTGCTCTGCCTGTGGCTGCTCCTAGAGCAGAAGCCCGCGGTTGTTTCCAGATGAGAGCGCGCGCTCCCAAGTGGGTCGGTGTTAGAGGATTCCAGGTAGGCTGGAAGGACAGTCACAAGTGAAGACAAGCCTTTGCCGTCCTGCGGAACTGGATCTCCTCCTGGAATTCCTGAAAGATCTATCTTCCCTCGGCATGAAGAAATCTGAACCGTGTTGTGTTTTTTTTTTTTTTCTCTAAACTTATATTATTAAATAAACATCAGGAAAATTCTACTTGTTAAAAAAAAGAGGTCATAAGTGGAGTTATAAGGTGCTTTTATTCTTCCAAACTCTTCTGCTTAAAATGAGGAAAAAAGAGTGCCACAGACTGACTGTGCTTGTTCCCTCCAAGTTCGTCTGTTGAAACCAAGCCCTAAGGCGATGGTTTTAGGAGGCAGGGTCTCAGGGAAGGGACAAGGTCATGAGGGTAGAGACTTTGTGAGTGGGATTAGAGCCCTTATAAAGGAGGGCTCCGGAGCCCCTAGTTCCTTCCACCACCTGGGAACACAGAAGAAGGTGAAGGAGCTGATCATCTACGAACCAGGAAGCCAGGTCCTCTCCAGACACCCAGTCCACCAGCATCTTGACCTCGGACTTCCCAGCCTCCAGACCCATGAGAAAGAAGCCTGTGTAGTGTACAAGCCCTGGAGATGGGAGATGGTTAGAGCCGCTCAAGAGAACGAAGGCAAAGAAAAGAATGTCTGCTGTAACGCGGAAAACACAATTCCGGAAAACTCCGTCTGGGCACTCTGAAAAACGAGGTCACAGGAAGATTAAGAGTTCGAGCCAGAATACTCAAAATCTATGGAATCGGAAGATTAAAAAAAAAAATCCTAAAAAACCATGGCACACTTAAGAACAAACATGAGCTGCTTAAAACAATGGAATACAGCCACAGTGATAGGACTGGACTTAGAAAAAGAAAGAAACTGCAAGTGAAGCAGCACGCTGGAAGGGGGTGGGAGGAACGAGGAAGCAGCCAAGCCGTGGGGACAAGGGCGAGCGGGGAAAGGAATCAAGCCACAAGCACCCAGAAATAGCGCACACGAGCCCCCTCGGGTGCATACGGGTGCAAACTCGGCATTTGGAACTCGCTGAAGACAATTCTTTCTTCACTCTGGGGGATCCTCACATTGTGAGAAGGTGGCAGTGCCAGTGGCGGGGCCTCGATTCGCTGATGCAGACACCAAGCCTCAGACAAGGGGGCCTCCGCCTAGAGCCGCTGGACTGATCGTGGGCGGAACCGGGACACGCGGCAAACCGGGCGCGCAGGGACCGCGGCGGAGCCTGCGGGGCTGGGCCACTCCGCTCACGTCCTGAACCGTGGCAGCTGAAGAGTTTCTAATTCTGACACCTTGACGTTTCTCGCACATCAAATCCCATTAGCGGGACACACCTACAAAATACTCCTGAAGCCAGAAGAGAGGATATTTTTAACCTGCACTTCAAACGGCATGTGTGGGAAGGTGTGTTTTAGAACACCTGTTGGCTACAAAATCAGGCTTCATGGGGGCTGATTCGGGAAGTTAGAACCACAACAGGAGCCCCGACCTAGTCATTATGTCCCCGTGGGGGCCGTGCTGAAGGCCCTCACACAGCTTACAGGCAACACTCCGCTCTCTGCGGTTAACCCCACCTCACCCGCAGGGGTGGGGGACACCCAAGGGTTGGGGGGCAGTGGCTGGCCTGTCAAAGCAGCTACCTCACATTGTAAGAGCACGTGCAGAGATTTTGTTCTCAGGGCATTTGGGGAAATGGTAGGGCCCTGGAGAAAAATAATAAATCCGCATAAGGACAAACAGCCCTAAAGAGGTTTTCAAGGGCTCTCTGACTTCCTCTTGCCTGAAGTCAGGAGGGTGGGTCTGTCCACACTTGGGCTCAGGGTGCCTGCCTTCTCCCTGGGCTGTGCAAAGGATGAAGTAGCCAGGAAAGATGACAAGGACCAAAGGACAGCCCAGCCAGCTGCTCCCTGCTGATGATGGTCCAGCAAGGGGACGCCCTGTGGGGCGCAGTAAAGGCAAGGCAGGTCTTCACCTGAATCCCTCTGGGCACGTCCTGAGTGCCGAGCAACGTTCTGGGCTGGGAGGAGGGGAGAGGAGAGGCCAAGCCCCTTCTAACCTGGGGATTCTGCTCAAGGAGGGGCAGGCAAATAGCACCCAAGGAAACAAGTCACCCACATTCAGGGAGGGACAGCACCCCATAAGAGTTAAGAGGGGACAGTGGACAGTCACACAAGCCTGGCTGGGAGTTTCCAAGAGAACCTAGAAGCTACAAACAGAAAAGTGAAATGATCCAGCAAATGTTTTAAAATTATAAATCACCTAACTTCACTGCTCGACAAATCCTATGAGTTCTTAGGACTCCTTCTCTGGTAAGGCAGTGACAGCTTGGAGCCATAAGATAATAGTTCCAAGGCCCCAAAATCCAGAAGTGTCAAGGCCAAAGTCTGAACTCCATGTGCCTAGGACCCCACACTATGACCCCCCCCCCCCCATGCTCCATCCGCCCACTCCAGGAGTCAAATTCCCAACTGGAACAACATGACCCCCCCCATCCCCACCAACAAATTCAGGACTAACAGGGCCTTCCAAATTTTGACTGAAAGCACGGGTAACTGTGAACACTTCCTCTTTAACAAAGATAACTGCACTTACAGAGAGAACGTTCAAGGCGTTAGCTGAGAGCAAGTCTCACTGCTGCAGGAAAACAGGCCCACAGCCATTGGGACGCAGCCCCCGCGAGCCTTCACTTAGCTTCCACGGAAGCCGGGACCCTGTTCACCGAGCCGCAGGCGCTCACGTCCCTACAGGTCATTGAGCCTGGAGACTTTATCCTCTTGAGAAACACAACGTCCAGTTGTGCACAGCCCAAAGTTTCTTATCAGCTGTCATTAAAGAACAGCCCTACTTACACAAACCAAACTTGGGACTTCGCTAATGTTGGTTCTAGAAACATGCTGCCGGAATCCTGGCCTGCAAAGTGCTACCGGTTGAGCGGCTTCAGGCTCCGTGGCTGGGGCTGAGTGTGGCCGGAGGACAGAAGAGCGGGCGCAGCGAGCCAGGGCCCAGATCACACACCCCTGAGCCCACGAGCTCCTGGTCAGGGGCCTCACCTGCCCTTGCCGGTCCCCAGTGGCGCAGCAGCCGCCTGCAGCATGCTTTCGGGGACCGCGGAGAGCATGAGGTGTTGGCGTGGCGCTCAGGCGGCCCAGGTCTCAGGGATGAAGGACCACGTCCCTCCCGGGAAGCTGGAGGAGACGGCGCATGCGCAGACAGGGTTTGAAGCGCACGGAATTACAGAGCAGCCGGGAGAGATGCTGAAATACCGAGACACACACAGGACAGAGGGTGACCAAATGCTGAACTGGGAAGGGAGGGAACGGCAGGAGCTGAGCAGGAGGCAAAAGGCCCCCTGCATGGGCCGGTGCTACAGCGCCCCTTCCCAACAGAGACGCCAACTCCCTAACCCTGGGACCCGGAAACACTTGGGCTATCTGGTAAAAGGAAACGAAGCTTGCAGATGGAATTAAGGTTGCTTGAGATGGGAGGTGATCCTGGAGCATCCACGAGGGCCCAGTGTCATCACGAGCTCCTTAAAAGTGGAAGAGGGAAGCAGAAGAAGGACCCAGAGGCTTAGGAAGAATGCAGGCACCTCTAGAAGCTGGAAATGACAAAGACCCAGACCCTCCCCTCCAGCTCCAGAAGGAGCACGGCCCTGCCCACACCGTGATTTAGTCCCGGGGGCTTCTGTCCTCCAGAACCGGAAGAGAGTAAGAGTGCAAGTGGCCCACGTGGCTGCGTTTATGATACGATGTGGCTGCATTTATGATACAATGTGACAGCAGCACGAGGAGTCGATCCTCACGGATCCTGCAGGACTTACGCAGCCTGGCACGATGGAGGGCAAGGGGTGGCCGGCAGGGGGACCTGCCGGAGGAAAGGCAAGAAGCCAAGAACTGCGCGGTGTATCAGCTGTGCAGGGAGGAGCTCGCCTGCCTGGAGCAGGACCGTCACAATAGTGAAGGCCAAGGTCGCGTGACCCTTGAGCCTCAGAGAAGGAGGCCAAGACATGAGGTGCTGGGCCCAAGAGAGCCACGAAAGGTCTGACCTGGGGAGAGCCGCAGAACAGCCTGGAAGGGGTGTAGGTGCTGGTGAGAAGCACTGGTAGAGGGAAGAGGACAAAAGCCAGTGGCTGCTGATGTGGCTGGGGGTCAGGCCCTCCTCCTGCCCAATCCAGACAGATGACATGAAGGGGCAGAGCCCAACAGGTGGAGGCAGGCCGACCCGGCTCCGGGTACCAGCAGCCTTTGCACTAAGGGCTTTTTGCAGAAGACACATAGCCTGAGTGAGTCTCCTGTCAGGCTCTCTCTCTAGGATGAGCATCTGAGGCATCGCGCTTCCTGGTGGGACACGTGGGGCTAATGTTGCAACACCATGCGACCCAAGCTCAACGAATCACGGGCTGCATCTCCGGCCAGAACAACAACCAAAGCCACCAGAACCCTCCTGTGCCACTGGTACCTGGATGTTGAGTCTCCCTCGGTGTGCCCCGAGGCCGTAGCGCTTGGAGGTAGAGGCGTGAAGCTGGAAGTCTGTGATTTTTAAGGTTTCCAGACCGAGAGGTGGGCAACCTAGAAAGGACAGTGCTTGTTAAAAACAAAGACAGATGTTCAAAGGCGAGTTTCTGGTTTTCTAAATCTGGCCTCCCCTTTTCCCATTTGCCCCTGCACCGCCCCCCGCCCCGGGGCATGTCCGGCATGTCCAGACAGATGCGCTCCACTCCACCGTCAACAGTGTGCCCACCGCCTTTCTTGTCGGCACTTCCTCTCGGGCTGTCTGTGCTCTGATACTCCTTCTCTCTGTTGCTGTCCCTGCTACTGTTTGAGGCTGTTTCCAATTAACGACTCAGCCAGGGAGCGCTATTGGTCAGAAATTTCGGAGCAATCCCGTGGTTGAGTTCTGCAGATTAATCAGAACGTGTTGATTTTGCTTCAGCAACTTTGGCTTTTGTATTGTGCATGCTAATGAGCAAGGCCATATAAATAGGAAAAAAAAAATCTATTGTTTTCCATTCTTGGCAAAACTGGCAGTTTTGAAAACAGCTACGAGCTGTTCCAAGGTGCTCCTGGAATAAGACGCTGGCACGTGGGCAGACCCCTGGCCAGACTCCCCATCCAGACCAGCGTCCCTACAGCTGAGAGCTTTAACAATAGCTCGGGGCCTGATCCCATGGCCTCTGGACCCCCAAGCTGTTGTTCTCACGGCGCAGCCCACCTTGGGGCTGGAAGTCTCCGAGTGATGCTATCTGTCTCCTACAATCTGACCCTGGTTAAAAAAAATACCAACTCTGGGGGAGAAGCAAAATCTATTTCTACTAGAAGCGTGAGAAATCCCTCCTGTGAGAGGTACGTTTGAAAAATCTGTGCAGCTCACTGCTGAGATGGGTGTGTCCCCAGGGACCTGAGCCAGTGTGGGTATCTGTCCATCCATGACAAGCCCTGGCAGGGAACAAAAGCCCTCTGGCCTCCGGATGCTGGGGGAGATTGGCAAGACAGGAGCTGCGACTGGTGCTCTGCAGGCCTCTGGGGACAAAAGTCGGCCTGGGAGGGCTGCTGTCAGAGGGACTCAGACCCGCCAGGCCCCGAGACACTTTCTAGTCCTCCCCTTGAGTCCTCAAGGAGGAAGGCGAGGCCCAGAGACTCAGGTGAGCCTTCCTAGGCATCCCTTCCAGCAGCAGAGCTGGACCTTGGATGCTGGCCTCCAGATTCTTGGCTCCAGGCTGCGTCCTGATCCTGCCACATCTGCCATGTGGCTGCCTGGGTTGGTTCACATGCACCAGCCATCTCTGCTAGGAGGAGGGGGCAGAGGTACCAGGGCCCAGAGTGCTGAGCAGCACCAAGTGGGGAGTAACGGTGCCCCTGTTGCCCACTGACACAGCAGGAGACCCCAGGAGGCTTCAGGTGGCACTTTGAGCAATGGTGCACCTGCTGGATTCTGCCGGGGGGGGGACGCACCTCAAGTGGGGGGCCAGGGGAGCAGGGACCATGCAGTGAATGGGGGACGAGAGTGTGGATCCGGTGGGGACCACAGAATGAATGGGGAGGGCATGCAGCCAGGGTGGGATATGGCCCAGGGGATCTAGGCAGCAAGCAAGCCTGAGTGCCCAAGGCTGACCTCACAGAGGGTATTCTAGTTATCATAACCTCCTTCCCTCACTGGGATCTGTCCTGGGCACTTTCCCAGCCTCTGGCGCACATGGGTGGAATTTCCTTGGTCCCAATGCTAAGAGAGTAATTCTCCATCATGCCTACTGGAAACTGACCAAGTGTCAGAGCACTGAGCAAAGATATTTCTCAGAAATCTACATGGCCTGCCTCCACCAGTTGTGCTTGGTCATGGAACCTGTTCATGCTGACCTAGCAGTAGCCACACCTGCCCCTCTGGGGCTCAGCCCCTGGGCTCAGGCTGTGAGATCCAGAGCCTGAGCCCCCACGCTGTCCCACAGTGGCCTCAGGATGGACAGCACCTTCTTTGCATGCTGCTTGCCTCTCTGGGCCATATCCCTCCAGCCTCTCAGAACTCAGTGGTCATTGGTAGGCACCTGAAGCCCTGGTCAAGATTCAGGGCAAGAACTGAGGGTCAGGATCACTATCTATCTGGGAGGTTAGATTCCAGAATGTTCTTCAACCTGCCTCTCAGCCCTGACCCTGACCCAGGTTCAGGGCTTCCTCAGCTAGAGATGCTGCCCACTGTCCCCAGTTCTTACCACTCTCCTACTGTTCCCCTCTCCTCCTTGTTACCTAGTCCCAGCCCACTCTGCTTCAGACACATCAGCATCCGCAGGGAAACCCACAGGCCTGGGCCCTGACGCCTCACTGGCTGGTCAGTGCTTCTGCTGGACGATTCCCTGTGTCCTGGGAGTGGCCTCTGCATCTCGATTCTGCCAGATACACCAACTTTGGTTTCAGACCCGGACAGAGAACAGGGCACTGGCCTGTCCCCCCCCCCCCCCCATGTCCTGGGGCTCCGTTCCGAAGCCCGGTCTTCTCACATGAGCATCAGGAATTCAGAAAGGACTCACTGCCATTTCAGTGAGACTCTCTCACAGCGCTGTCCAACGTGTTCACATCCCCTGGTCCCTCCCTCTTAGCAGAAAACACAGCAGGTGCTGAATTTCAGGTACCCCATCGGGCGAACCCTCCTATTACTCATTTAGGTAGTCGGGTACACAACACAAACTACATATTATTTATTAGTCAAATAACAAAGAATAACTGTTACCCAAAGCATTTCTTCCAGGAAAAGGGAGCATCCATATGCACATGCATACTTTAATTTAAAAAGGAACCGAATAAGATTGCCTATTGACCAAGATCACTCTTACATTGATAAGTGGAAGCTCCACACATCCTCTCACCAGGATACACAAAGTGGGGAAGAAAGTGCCCAGAAGAGGGGTGTTTATCGACTGCATGTCTAATATCAACCCAAAAGCTCAATGCCGGCCCTCTCGAGGGGCTCAAGCATCAGGCCCACAAAGCAAGTGTGGACCCAGAGTCAGCACCGCTGTCAGCTGCCCCATCCGACAAACGTCCACTCTTGCCCACTCTTGTATGATGTGACAGTGTAGGCCAGAAAAGTCACTCCTTTGGTCCACAGCACAGCTGATGACGTCTTTGGTGAGGAGCCCAGATAAACACACACACACACCCAGACTGTACTCAAACACTGGCTTCCCTGAATCCTAATAAGGATGTTTTTTTTTTTTCCTTATCAGAAGACACCATCTTCAGAGAATTTGGTTTTGTTTGGAAGCCTTGTTGGTCGCCCATGCCATTACTAAAGACACAAGGCAGCCCCACACTGAGAAAGGCCACAGCAAAGTCACTGACGCACGGAGGTCGCTGGGGCATCTCTGGCTGTTAGAAACCAACAGTGGTTAATGTAAGCAGGAATGGAGATTGCTGGAGGCATAGGAGGAAGCTCCCAGAAGGGGCCAAGGCAGGGACACAGGACAGGTGCAGGGGAAGCCCCAAGAGCCCTGTCACCCAGCCCGCAGAAAGCACAGACCATGTGCCCCTGGAGGACCAGACAAATCCTGATAGCACTGCCGGCCACACCACCCTGCCTCAGTGGCTGCACCCAACGTCACACCCCTCCTCCCAGAGAGGCCTGGCCCCCCCATCACCAGTCTGCCCAGCAAAGTCAGGTGCTGTCGGCAGGGGGTGGATGCCAGTCTCCAGCTCCCCGCTGTGCATGAGTTGGAGGGGGGCATCTGGAGCCTGTGCAGCCCTGCGGGGGTGGGGGGTCCCACACCGCCCCCGCTCCCCACCCCCCACCCCCCGGTGAGATGAGTTCTCCAGCCCCACGTCCCCCTCCCCTCTTTTGGATTTTGCATTCTGCACTCCGGCTTTGGTCCCCAGGCACAGTGGCTCTCCTCCTTCGGTGACCTCCTCTCCCTCCCCTAGTCCACTCCCTCTTGGCTACTCCCGACCCAGAGTTGCTGCAGAGTAAGTCTTAGTCGGCTCGGGCTGCTGTAACAAAGCCTCATGGGCAGGAGGCTTAGACACAGAAGTTTATCGCTCACCTGTCTGGAGGCTGGAACGCCCAGGATGAAGGCATCGGCGCGGCTGCCCTCTGCTGGGGCGGGGGGAGGGTGCTGCCTGGTTCTAAGCCGTCCCTTGTCACCCAACCACACATGGTGGCTCTCTGGGGGGCACTAACCCCGCTCATGAGGGCTCCACCCTCAGGACAGAAGCCAAAGCCCCCGCCTCCTCAGACCATCACCTTAGGGGCTAGAATTTCAACCTAGGAATTCTGGGTGTCAGGGGGTCCCAGATATTCAGGCCCCAGCAATGATATTTCTGTTTCTCTCCTTCCTTCTTCCTGGTTCAGGGAGACTTTTCCTCCCCTGCAGCTCAGGGTTGTCACCCTCCGGCTCCCAGAGCGTCATCCTTCCCTTGCCCCTGAGCAGGTCACAAGGGTACCCCAGCTGCATCCACACAATGACAGACACCACCTCCGCCAGCAGCAGTCAAGTCGCCCATTTGAGGTTGCAACTCAGGACCCTCCCGTGAGTGTCTCTGAAGACCAGACCGTTCCACCGCCTTCCATATGGGAGGCCTGCTTGGCAGCAGAAGGCCGTCCCGCTCTGGAGGTGACTGTCATCACGGACGTGTCCCCACCGCCTTCCACAGCCCACTGCTGAAGAAGCTCTCCAAGGCTGCGGTGACTTTCTCCTCCTCCAGCAGACTGTCCCTGCACACTCAGATGGCAGAAGCCCGGGGAGGGGTCACGGAGATGCTTATGCTGTCTTTACCTGTGGAATAACCCCTCTGTCTCTCTGCCACCCCGCCGGACCTTCTCCTTCCTCAGTTCTTCCGTTCCCTTCCTGCCACGACGTGCCTGCTTGACGAGGGCTTTGCCTCGATTCCCGTGACCATCAGTGAAATGTGGCTCAGCACGCATTACCACATCGCCCCCCCGCAGGGCTGGGGCACCACCACGCCCGCTCAGCTCGACACAGACACACGCTACCCCAGCTGGGGGCTCCCTGCCTCCCGGGAATCATGTTTACAACTTTTTTTTTTAATTAATACAGTGTTTACACATAAAGTAGTGTATTTAGCACAACCTCTTTATCCTACCTGTCTTGAGCAAGGGTCGACAAGGCAAAAATCCTAGGTCAAAACCACGTTATTGTGGACAACAAGTTCCTAGGCCTATTGTAATGATTTATGTTGAAAGTCTGACACAGGGATCTCCACATTTAGGAAAATGAAGGGTTTTCCTATCCTGAAGGACGGGACAATGGAGGACAGCTCAAATAAGTTTGATTTAGAGCTCCTAAGTTAATTCAAAATACAGAGGACTGCAATGTCCATATTAAATACTTAACTCGGAAGAATTTCAGCATATTTCCACCTGATTCATTCTTCCCCTCTTCTTCCTACCCTGTGAACATCATCCTTAAGCCTCTTGGCAGGTCTGGTTAAGGTCCACAATGAGCAAAATGAGCTGCCCCTCTGCCAGCAAAGCAGAACAATACTGCATTAAAAAGAATACTACAGAGGACAATTAAAAAATCACTGCCAAGCACACTCAGCCGCTCGGGAGAAAGGTGCAAGTAGGAAATCGAAAACATACAGAACAGTCCAGAGGCCTCAGACCCAGTAAGGTGAGGCTTGTCTCCCCTGTTGCTACTGCACTAAAACTCCATCAGGTCCCCCACGCTGCAGAGGCCTACAGAAGGTCCCGGGGACAATTCCTCCCTCCAGCTGCACTCCAAGCTATCAAAGACCGAAGAGTCATACAAAGAAAAGGAGCCAGAAATGGCAGGCTGACCACATCTGGCCACCAGGCTCCACGACCTCGGGCCAAAGCTCCAGACCGCCTCCTACTCTTTGAGGTGACATCTGGAGAACTTCAGTGACTTAGCTGATCCCCGGTTTGGGACACAACAGAGGACTGCTGCTAACATTATAACCCCAGGGGCAGAAAGCAGCCAGACAGAATCCACAGGATGAATCAGCCTCCGCATCTTCAAAATTGGAACTCGGGGAGAGGCAGACAGGGTAGAAAGGAGACAAACCATGAGCCCAGCTCTGGTCCCTGGCTTGTCCGACTACTGGAGAGGAACAAGACAGTGAGACTCAGACCAACACGAGACTTCTCACTGGCCGTCTGTGCACCGCAGGGCTCAGGAAAAACAAGTCAGAATCTAGAATCTGCTACCAGTCAACAGTCCAGGTAACTAAGGGCATTTTCAGAAATCTAATACTTAGAACATGTACCCCTTCCCACCAGAACCAGACATTCTTGCTGAAAGAACTTCTGGAATAAGGAGCCAGAGACACAGAGACCCACAGACACACACAGCAGGTGCGAAGAGTCGAGTACTCTATGCGGCACTTACTTCCTCTAAAAGAAGCCAAGAGAACTCTCCAACCAAAGCACTCCAGCATTTTGAGGTTAGAACAAAGCTAGAACAAGAAGTGAGAATTCCTTTGGTTTAAATTCTCAGAGAAACAGCCTGCCCTGTCCGAGGAGCTGTCAGCCACCATACCTCCCCCCACCACGGAGGGCTCGTCTGCACCCACCAGGACACTGCACGGAGAGGCCGGAAGTGCTGCCCCAATGAGCAAGTAAAACAGAAGAAACAAGTGCTTCCAAGCTCAGCGTAAATGGCCACGATCAGAAAGTCAAAAGGCCAGAAGCCAGAACCAAAATATGCCCGTGTTACAACCAAGACCGTAATGTCAGTGGAGATCACTGCCAGGCTCACAGAGAGCTGGGGAGCCTCGGGGAAGCTGAGCACCCCCAGTCCCCCGGCCCAGCCCCGGCCGGGCTGCACGGAAGCTGCGGGCCAGGGATCCCGCTGGGACCCCACGGCAGCCACAGAACCCGCCGCAGCACTGCTCCCTGCTCCTCCTACAGAACAAATCCACAAAAACTCCTATATGATCAAGTTCTTATTATTTCTAAAAGGACAAAGAGTAATCCTCAGAAGCAGATGGGGGAGGAGAACGTGAAAATGGGTGGGGGAAAAAAGACTTTGGGAGAATATTAGAGATAAGAGATGTGTCATAACCGGAAGGAAAGAGGGTGACAGTCATCAAAGATGACTCCACATGGCTCCTAAAGGCGGTGCGAGTCTATGAGAAGGCCCTGTGTCCAGCGGGCACCGTCCACCAGGCCTGGGGCCTGTTCTACCTCCCCCCTCTGACAAGCACGCACACACACACACACACACGCAGACTTCATTCAGTGTGACCCAAGCTTAAATTCTTGGCGTTGGGGCCACCTCACAAAACAGCTGTGGGCAGGTACAACGCACTGGTCTCCCAGTGGAGGCCCCAGTGGCCCAGAGTTCAGGGTGAGGTCCAAATGAAGAGTGCAAGTTAGAATTCTGGGTCTGGGGCACCAACCCCAACATCCCTCCCCCAAAACGCATATCTGTCTGGAGGGCAGCCGTCACGACAGACAAGTCACGAGAAGTATTTTAAAAGGCTAACGATGTGGGGCGTGATAGGGGAAAGGTGCAAGCAACCTCCCTGAGCCCGGTGCTCTGAAGGCATCTTGTGATCTCATCTCCCCGGGGACAGGGAGAGAAGAGCGTCCTCACCCCCATTTCACACGTACACAAACAAGACCGGAGGAAGCTTCCGCAGAGTTAAACAGCTAAGTATGCGGGTTATAATATATAGCGGTTATAATATATAACGCCGTTCGAGCCCAGGCACGGCTGGGACGCCACCTGCTTGACTTGAAGAGGCAAGAGAGGGAGGCAAATCCAAGTTTCATGGTGGTGTTTGGGGTCACGATGGAGAAAGGCAGTGGGGCCGGGCCGGGCATCCCCAGCTGGCCGAGCAGGGCTCAGAGGCCCAGGCCAGTGGGCCTTCTGTGATCATCAGCTCAAAGCAGAGTGAAGAATTCTCCAAGACCTGGAGAGCGCTGGCAGGGACAAGTGCACAGCCCTACTGTTGCCATAAATCGAAGAGCTCTGACGTAGGACGTTCTGTCCCTCACCTTTCTGGAGCTGACATGCCCTTCAATGGGTGAAGGTGGAGGCAGCCCTGCTGTGCTGGGGGGCGGGTCTGCCATGGCTCCTGGCGGGTCTCAGACACACCCAGCTTCCCAGACTCAGGGTCTTGGGAAAAGGAGTTCACGTCAGCCCTGTCCAGCCACCCCCGGAAAGCACCTCCCTCGCCGCAGGCCTCCCTCCCCCAGCGTTCTCACCGTGGCCAACACCA
The DNA here is from genome assembly GCF_022355385.1 of Mustela nigripes. Classification (NCBI taxonomy): domain Eukaryota; kingdom Metazoa; phylum Chordata; class Mammalia; order Carnivora; family Mustelidae; genus Mustela; species Mustela nigripes. Next base: position 184,273,677 of record NC_081560.1, read on the forward strand.
GAATCAGAACCTCCTGGGGAGCTTTAAAAAAACTGCGGTTTAGGGTCTCCTGGGTGGCTCCCTCATTAAGCCTCTGCCTTCAGCTCAAGTGATGATCTCAGGGTCCCGGGATCAAGTCCCGCGTCGGGTGTCCCTGCTCCTCGGAAAGCCTGCTTCTCCCTCTCCCACTCCCCCTGCTTGTTTTCTCTCTCCAGCTGTCGCTCTCTGTCAAATAAATAAATAAAATCTTAAAAACTAAAACAAAACACTGCTATTCAGAGCCCTCCCCAGAGACCCTAAGGAACAGGACGGCAGAGGGGCCCTGGTCTCTGCGGCTCCCAGGTGATTGTGAGACCCTCAGAATCTGGCTGGTGTCTCCTCCCTTAAAGCTACAGAGGCTGGGAGCTCGCCTTGTGCTGGCCCTGTGGCTCAGGCACAGGAAATCCTCAGGGAGCAGTATCCTCGGGCTGAAGCCTCCTGCTCAGATGGTGCCCAGGGCACCTGCATCACAGCAGCTCTGACTTCTGATCTGGTGACTGCTCACTGAAAAGCCTCTAAGACTTGCTCCTGACACCCAACCCTCTCATCCTACCCACCCCACCCCTGGTTAACAAAGACACAAAGCCTCCTGTTCTCTTCCTGGGGAGCAGCAACTGCGAGTGTCCATCCCTGAAGCCCCAAAGCCATCAGTATTTCCCAAGTCAATGAGTGAACGTGTTTCATGATCCAACAGATCCAACAGATCCTTAGCCGGCACGCTGTGGAAAACCAATATTTTGTTCTTTCTATGTTGCTCATCAGGCCAAAAAAAGGAGGAATTATTTTTTCAAAATTCAATCACCTGCTGATTATCCCTGTCAATTTTTCCATATCCAAGGACCACCTGCACTCTTCCTTTGTATTTTTATTTAAATCAAGAATTTTAATGGAAATAAGTGACTGCAAAAAAAAAGTCTTTTTCTAGAAGACAACAGAGGGAAGTGTCTTCATAATCTTGCAGTAGGCGAAAGAAATTTAAACATGTAACAAAAAACACTAAAGGAAAATACTGATGATTTGTCTGTCTTAAATTAAGAACATCTGTTATTCAAAAGACATGGTTATCGGAGGTGAAGGGTGAACCAGGAAGCGCAAGAAGATATTGCTGTGTGTACGTCTGACAAAGGACTCACAGGCACAGGGTTTCTTTTTAAAGATTTTATTTATTTATTTGACAGAGAGAGAGACAGTGAGAGTGGGAACACAAGCAGGGGGAGGACAGAGGGAGAAGCAGGCTTCCCGCTGAGCAGGGAGCCCCATGCTGGGCTCGACCCCAGGACCCTGGGATCATGACCTGAGCCAAAGGCAGACACTTAACTACTGAGCCACCCAGGTGCTCCCATCCACAGAATTTTTAAGAAAAGCAAACATACAAGGGCACCTGAGTGGCTCAGGCAGTTGGGTGTCTGTCTTTGGCTCAGGTCATGATCCCAGGGTTCTGGGATGGAATCCCAAGTCTGGCTCCCTCCTCGGCGAGGAGCCTGCTTTCCCCTTTCCCTCTGCCTGCTGCTCTCCCTGCTTGTGCTCACTCTCTCTCTCACTCTGATAAATAAATAAATAAACAAACAAACAAACAAATAAATAAAATCTTTAAAAAAAAAAAAAGGCAAACATACAAAAAACCCTCCTATAAATCAATAAGAAAAACAATGAGCCAAAAGATCTGCGCAGGCATTCCCAAAAGAAGATATGCTGATGGCGAATGAGCATTGGTCATCTGTCTTCAGGAAAATGCCAGTCAAGACCACAATGAAATGTCGGGACCCACACACCAATATCAGTGCAATTAAAAAGACCAATCAAATGTTGGCAAGGACGCAAAGCAACAATACGGGTAGAGAGGTGTTAGCGGGGACAACCCATGTGGAAAACTCTCCAGGGGAATCTACTCAAGATATAAATGCACAGGCCCTGTGACCCAGCAACTCCACCACTGTGCTGACACCCAGCAGAATCTCACTCACATACACCAGAAGACTTACATGCAGGAATGATCCCAGAAGCACTATTTATGAGAGCCGAAAACTGAAGACAACCCCAACATCCACTAACAGGAGAATGAATAAGTAAATGGGGGAATACCTATGCCACAGAATACTATAAATCCTTGAAAATACATGGATCATAACCGTATATGATAACATGAAGGAATCTCATAAACATACTATTAAGTGAAAGCAATCAGACACAGTGTACGATTCCATGAATATTCAGTTCAAAAACAGGCAAAAGGAATCTCTGATGGTGATTATCCTTGAGAGGGAACAGGGCTAGTGACTAACTGGGGGAAGGAATGAGGGAAGCCTCATTGGTCTGGTCACCTACTTCTTATCTAAATGATAGTTAATATAGTGCATTAACATTAACCATGAGTGGAGCATATGACAATCCAATGTGTTATACTCTTAAGATTTCCAGACTTTTCTGTGTGTGTTACACTTCAAAAACAATAATAATAGTAATAATAAAAAGACTTTGCTTTTTCTGACTGCTACAGCATACTAATACCAACTAAGTCTATTTGTCCAATTTTTAAAGAGGAGAAGAGAATTATGCTGAGTTAAAAAAGCCAATCTCAAAAGTTACATACCATAAGGTTTACTTCGTCTAACATTTTTGAAAACGCAAAATTGTAGAGATGGAGATCGGCCCAGGGGTTGTGAGGAGTTAAGGACTATGGGACAGGGTATGGGGCTAGGAAGGCATGTCACAAGGAAGCCACACAGTGAAGGCAAGGCCTGTCTCTCTCTGTGATGGTGTTCCCACGAAATGACAGATGTGGTACAATGATGCAGGACTATACGCACATATGCATACACACACAGAGAATGTGTGGAATCAAAATATGTTTTATGAATTTTGTTATTGTACCGCAGTTATGCAAAAGGTCAGCACCAGAGGAGGCAGAGTAAAGGGTACATAGGATCCGTCTGTTTGCAACTTCCCGAGGATCTCTAGTCATTTCAAAGATTCCTTAAAAAAAAAAAAAAAAAAAAAACTTTTTCACAACATGTCCAGGTTATTTAACATATCTTATAAAATCACCAGTTGTACAGAAGTATCACAAACTAAAGGGAATTCTAGTTTAAACTTTTGCAACATCTCCCAAACATATCCTAAAAACCTACAAAGATTCTCAAAAGGAAAGAGTCTCAACAATTCTTCCAATGCTTCTAGTGCCAGATGTGCAAGATTACTCCCCACAGCTGAGTCAGATGGAGACAGCTAGAGACAAAATGGAGATGTCCAGAGGAGGGACAGGAAACCCTTCATCCCTCTTGAGTGCCTCCATTTTGAAGTCCAGCGTCTGCAACAACGAGAAAACTGAAAATTGGACACCATCTCTAGTTTAGATCTGGCTTTCTGCAGTGGCCAGGTGCTTGCCTCTCCTCCGCGACCCCCATAAGCTTTCCACAACTGCTTGGATCAGAAACTCTCAGAAAACAACTGGACAGGAAGGAGGGACAACTGTCACACAGAAGGACAGTGTGGGGCAAAGACAAGAACACTGGCGAGAGCATAGGAAGGTAATTACTGTTCTCCTACGTATCCCATCAGAAAAAAGGATCTAAGAACTGCAGCCAGGAAAGAAATCAGCACCTCAGGGAAGCAAAAATATGTAGAAGATAAAGATCTGCTTGAAACTGAAAACTGTACTGGGCGTTTGCATGCCGACCCAGTCGAAACCTGTAGATATGAGAGAGAGCTGCAACTGCCCCCCCAGTGGAGGAAATCTGGCTGCATTTTGCCTCACTGAAAGATGAGTGAAGCACAAACACGGATGTGCCATCTGTGAAGGACAAAATTCCACAAAAAAGAACATGAGCTATAGCTCCCAAAAGACTTCAAGCAATCATGTACCTTTGAAAGTGATTTCATGCAGTAATGGGGAAAATATTTTTCCTAGAAATTGTTCATTCTAAGTATAGAAAAGGTATTTAAAATAAGGCCAGGAGCACCTGGGTGACTCAGTCAGTTAGGCGTCCAACTCTTGATTTGGGCTTAGGTCATGGTCCCAGGGTTGTAGGATTGAAACCCACATCAGGCTCCACACTCAGCAGGGAGTCTGCTTGAGATTCTCTCCCTCTCCCTCTCCCTCTACCCCTCCTCTCTCTCCTTCCCTCTCTCTAAAATAAATAAATAAATCTTTAAAAGAAAACAAGGCCAAATATTAAGAAAACTACAAACCCAAAGGCAGAATTAAAACCTATGCGAAGAGCCATTATTTTTAACCTGGGATCTCTGCCAATGAAGTAAAGAAAAATAAGTGGAAAAGTTTAACAAATGGAAAGAAAAAAACAAAATTGCCATCATTTAGCCTACATTATGATTTGGTACTCAAATCCAAGTAAATATGCAAATAATTGTTTTTAGTAAGAGTTTAGTAATGTGGCTGTTTATAAATCAGCATAGAAAAAAATCAACCGCCTTCCCGTATACTGGCAATAAAGAGTTAGAAAACTGAAATTAAAAGCGTCACAACATAGCAAATATCTAAGAACAAATCTAGTAAAGATGGGCAAGATCCATTTATTGGGAGTTATGTAAAAAGATTTAGCAAGTGGGGAAATATACCATGTTCATGGATTAGAACATGTTGTAAATGTTGTAAATACATTAATTCTTCCCAAACTGATTTATGGAATCTATGAGACTGTCATCAAAATTCCAAAAGTTTTTGGAAAGGTATTGGAAGATCCTGACTGGGTGGTGTAAATATACGTGTGTGCTCACACACATGTGCACAAGTATGTCCATAAAATGAGTCAAGAATACCACAACTTTTGAAGAAAAACTAGGTCCTGCTTTACTGGGTATCATGATATGTTAAAATGCTGTAGTAGTTAGAAGAGTAAGGTATTTCTAGCCATACCCATGTATGGGTAGAAAAATGAATTTGTGATAAAGAACAGCAAGACTGAAAACAAAATCATACACATATGGACTCTTAATCCCCAACAGACAGAGGTAGCTTTGCAAAAAAGCATGGAAACAAGGAAAAAATAAAATTGAATTCTGACTTCATATCATAAATAAACAAAGCCCATCCAGGTGTTTGAAGACCTAACTGTGGAAAATAAAAACAGAAAGAATGCTTTAGAAGGCAGTATAAAATATCTTCATGACTTTGGAATAAGAAGGTATTTCTTACACAAGTCACAAATAGTAGCAACCTAAAAGAAAAAAAATCAATATATTTGGCTACATGATAATTAAGAACTTCTGTTCATTAAGATCCCACAAGAATGAAAAGCAAAAAACAGTATTTGCTACCAATATTATGAAATCAAAATTCAAGCTCAAAATGGGTAAATCAATAAAGAAAAAAGTAGAACAGAAATGTCACCAGAAAAGATATTCAAATGACAAATCTATGAGAAGATGCTGAACCTCATTAATAATTAGAAAATGCAAATGAAATCACAGTGAGTCACCATCATACACCTGCCAGATTGGCAAATCCTAAAGTCTGCTCATAGAACAGTTATTTGGAATGTGAAGCCTAGAGCCCACACAATGCTGACAGGAAGTGAGAATGGTTGTGCCCCCTGCCCCACGGAGGGAAACAATTGAGCTTCTGTTCAACAGTGAAGCTAAACCCAGTCATTGCACATCTAAATGTATATATACTTAGAGAAACTTAAGCCCATGGGGGTTAGGCTGTATGCACAGAAGTTTTCATGGAAGCACTTTTCATAAAATACAGGAACTGGAAATAAGTCAAGCATCCATCAGCACTGAAATGGATAAAAATTTGTTGTGTAGCCTTACGACGGAATCCCACCCACTGAGGAAAATGAAGGCACTCAACAATTATAGAACGTTAATAGAAAATTATAAGGTATGTATGATTGAATACACACAGCATAATTCTATTTCTATAAATTTCAAAATCAGGCCAAACTAACTTAAAGATAAAACATAAGTGGTAAAATTATGAAGAAAAGCTGTTAAAATTAGGGTAGAGGTCATCTCTATAGTGGAAGGGATACAGATGTGATCGAGAAGATTGATAAGTCTCTCCTTCTTGACTTTGGTGATGGTGGCACAGGGACTGGCTTTATACATATTTGATAGAAGAACATATATATCATTATGTAATTTTTCTATGTCTGCTTTATTTCAAAATAGAAGTAGGAAATAGCCTACACGAAGCAGTAAGAGTGGATATATTACACAGAAAATCACATCAGTGATGTGGTAACAAATTTGTCAAGATTTTGGAATGCATACTGAAAGGACAAAAAAAAAGGGACAAATAGTACCACCAATTTTTTTGTTAGCGGAGGTCCTATAAAAGAGACAAAATTCCTTATGCAACTTAAAATACTCTTACCATATGATCTAGTAATTGTGCTCCCTGGTATTTGCCCAAATGAGTTAAAAACGTGGCCACACAAAAACCTGCCCATGAATATTTATAACAGCTTTATTCATAATTGCCAAAAGTTGGAAGCAACCAAGATGTCCTTGCATGGATGAGTGGATAAACAAACGTATGCACTATATCCAGACAATGGAATATTATTCAGTGATAAAAAGAAATGAGCCATCAGCCATGAAAAGGCATGGAGGAACTTGACGTGCATATGACTGAGTGAAAGAAATGAGAAAGCTGGATGCTTCATGATTCCAACCACACGAGATTATGGAAAAGGCAAAACTCGGAAGACGGTAAAAAGATCAGTGGTTTGCCAGAGGATCCGGGAAGGGAAACAGAAATAAGTAGGCAAAGGACCTACTTATTTAAGGATTTCTAGGGCAGTGAAACCATTCTGATGGTATTACAACAGGATCTATGTGTCGTTATACATTCATCAAAATCCGTAGAACGTACAACACAGTGAACTCGCACGGACTTCGGTTACAAAGAACAGGTCAAGATTCCCAAGAAGTTGATAATAAGGAAACCAAGAGGAGGAGCAGAGATATATAGGAACTTTCTGTATTCTCTCTTTATTTTTTTTCTAAATCCAAAATTAAAAACTTCTCTAAAATAAATAAGTAAATTAGTTGACATATTAACAAAATCTAAGTACATAAATGGCAAAAAGAAAATATATCAACAGAGTGACAATGTGTTCCAAAAACCTTATCAAAATTAACTATAAGAAAAGAAAATCTGCTAGACCAATTATCATGAAAGAAAGGAGATACATCAAGGAACTTCTTGAATGGAAAATGCCTAGTTTCAATGAATTCACAGTCCCGTTCGTTCAGACTTTCAAGGAATAGATCAGTCTGTGTTCCTGCGCTGTTCCAGGCTTTTAAAAAATGTGTCAAGCTTAGTTGCCCAAATGAATGACCGATACGAAGTTTCTACAACAGAACCCACTGGTCAAGTCACTGTTTATTCAAGTTACCTTATTAAATACTTACCCCAATCTTATGTCCAATGATTACCCCCATTTTGTATTTGAGAAAATTGAGGCACAAAGAGATTAAATAACACGCTCAAGACCACACAGCTAGTCAACAATGCAATGGGCTTTGAGCTCCATTTAGTACAGTTCCAGAGTTCTTAACCACCCTACCCTGCGACGTATAAAGAGAGAGTCCCTTGTCCTTCACCTATAAGGAGTGCTTATAACACAACACATACACACAAGGAGAATATGGGCGAGGCTGTAGAAGTTGGCATAAACCTTTCAAGAGAGCAGTGATGACTCTATGTGGTTCCTCTTCCAGGAAGCATGACCGAAGCAAGGGGCGAGCGAGCAAAGACACAGGCAGAATGAGGAGTGTGGAAATGTTCACAGCCTGGGAAGAATGGTCAGTTACGACCCCACCATAAAATGGAAAACCACTTCACATCATGCCCTAAAAGGGTATTTGATGACCTAAGAACATAACAGTAGCACATGAACTGAGACTAGAAGGTTACAAAGCAAGACTAGTTCAGTTTTGTAGAAAGTGTGCGTGTCATCTACACACATACCTGGAATTTTGTTCCTGATGCATGCATGTGTGCACACACACACACACGGAGAGACGAGATTGGAGAGACAGACTCCAGACGGTGACTGTGATTACCCCTGGAAGATAAGACTATGGGTTTGTTTTATTCCCTTCTTTGTTTTTATATATCTTCCACATTTTCTACAAAGTGCATCCATGACTTTCATAGTCAAAACGTCTTGTAAGCCAGGAAAGAAATCTATTTTAGAATAGCTTCCACTTTGAGTTAAGTTTCTAATTTTTTTTTTTTTTTTTCAGTTTTAGGGTATGACATGGCAAATTCGGTTTTCTGCTAACTCCATCCTGAGTCAGCAACCCAGACGTAGCGAAGAGGATCTCATCACAGAAGGGCTGAGAAGAGGGAAAGACAGGCAGACTGTCACAGGAGCAAAGTCCCACCAGCAACAAGAAGCACGTTTGCTGGCCTCAGCGACATGGACTCAGAAGAGGTGCAGCTAGAATTTCTACTCTGTAAATGGACTCCTGTGACCTCGGTCGCCCAGAAACCCCCACCCCGGAGTCACCTGGGTGATGGAAGTGAGTGGAGCCCACAGGTGCTCCTGAGCACATCAGAGCTCTGGCCTCTGACCCCTTATCTGGGAGGTATTTCTAACGCAGCAAGTCCACTGTGGCCTGGGTTCCGAACCAAAGCTTCTACAGACACCACACTGCCCACACGGCATTAACAGAGCTCACTTTACACTCGCAGGCAGCAGCCAGGCCAGGACCCCTCATCGAACCCAGTGAAGGCCCTGCCACAAAACCATTGGAAGAACAGAAGAAATCTCTCTCCAAAGGCAGGCCAGAAAATCCTCACGAGACACGTTTCACATTAGAGACTGAATAACTTTCTAGGCATGTTTGAGACACAGTGGAAAGTGGGGGAAGCTAGCCAGGCGTGGAGGAGTCCCTGGAGTCCCAAATGCCCACATCTATCAGAATTCCCAAGAGAGGCAGGTCCAAGAGGGATGTGACCCTGTCTCAGTTCTGGCCCCTTGCTTCCCCTCGCACTTCCAGAAGGGTGTGAAATACCCCCAGAGGAGATGTGACCTTGTATCATAGCATCTTCCAGGTCAGCCAGGACTCCCTCCCCTGCCCTCAACAGCTGTGCCAGATGTCTGGGGGAGACCAGAGCTGAGCCCAGGCCAGGCACCAGGCCAGGCAACACCGGGGAAAGGCTCACAACATGGGCATGGATGAAAAACCAAACTGTCTCTGCTACAGTGAAAAACTCTCAAGTGTCACACACACACACACACACACACACACACACACACTAAGGGGGTCAATCCCCAAGCATGCTACCTGGCTGACGCCTCGAATCTCACCCAGCCCAGGCACGAGGAAGCTCCCCTTCACCAACGTCGTGCATCACTTTGGGAAAACCATTCTACTTCTGTGATGGCGGGAAATCACGTTCCTCTCCTACAGATCCAAGAGCTTTTCTTGTGGAGGCCAGCCCTGCCCTTCTGGGTTGTGAAGAAGTCACTGGAACAAACGTTCAACACCTGCTCTGGAGCCCAAAACACTAGTGCAACACAGGGCAGGTGTTCAACAAACGAGCCTGCCAGTGTTGTCAAGTGCTGCTCCAAGTCCGGATATCTCCTGAGAAGAGGCAGGGGAGACTAAGCTCTCGGCTACTCAGCCTCACAGAGAAGAGCTGCCTGCAGGGATCATGAGGACGTGAGACAGGAAGGGACTGGGACCCTGAGGAGGAGGTATAGGGAAATGAAAGAGAGGTGATCAGGGCAGTCTTCCTGGAGGCAGTGTTTGCAGAAAAGTGAAGTTCTGAGACACGGTGGGCAAGCCTCAGCCCCTGGGATGGCCAGGTCCAGGCCATCACCTGTGTCTGTATGGCCCAAGAGGTAAGAATAGTTTGTTCGTTTTTTTAAGATTTTTATTATTTATTTATTTGACAGAGATCACAAGTAGGCAGAGAGGCAGAAAGAGAGAGAGGAAGGGAAGCAGGCTCCCTGCTGAGCAGAGAGCCTGATGTGGGGCTCAATCCCAGGACCCTGGGATCATGACCAGAGCCAAAGGCAGAGGCTTTCACCCACTGAGCCACCCAGATGCCCGTTTTGTATTTTTTTAATGATCACATTTTAAATGGTTATTTAAGTAATGACATAATATCCTCAATTTTGCTTCTTGGCCAATAAACCATGTATTTATGATCTGATCCTTTAAAAATATCTGCCAAGTCCTCTAACTGAGGCACAAAAAAAAAAAAAAAGAAAAGAAAAGAAAAAAAGAAAAAGAAAAAAAAACCACACAGATGGCAAATAAAAGCCATCGCTAATTCTCACTGAGGGCTTGCTGTGGGCTGTGTGCTGTACCCTTCAGACAATCCTGAGCCTTCAAAATAGCCCTCTAAAGGCATCTCTCCCCACTCTTGTGGAGGAGGAAAGGGAGTCCCAGAGAACAGAGGAACTTGTCTGGGGTCGCACAAAAGCCGTCCTCTCTGCCATCTGCTTAGACACGCCTCCAGGTCCCTTTGGAGCAAACGTGTGAACCATGGGCTTCAGCATGGGACACGGTACAAGAAACTAGCCCATCTGGCTCAGGGATAAGGAGGCAGAGGCCAAAAATGAGAAGCGAGTAGAAACAAGCAAGTTCTCCCAGGTCCTCAGCTCACTCACAACGGGCCCCTGGGAACGGCCCCACACTCCTGCAGACACGACCCGGAGCCAAGGGACCCTGACCTTTTAGCGAGGGCATGGAAGAGTCACATGGCAAAGGGCTGGACCCAAGGAGAGGGGAAGAGCTAGAGCAATAAGTCAGCTGCACCAGTGACTTTGGGACAACATCCAAGGTGCATTTCAGAACCTGCCCAACCGGACGGTGCTCTTCAGCCCGTTATGTGTTCTCGCCCTCAAAGCGGAAGTTCGTAAGGGGAGAGTCTGCATCTGATGCAAACTCACAATGTTATCCACTCACATAACCAGTGTGTGAGTGGGAGGGGGGGTGTTAATATCTGTGCGACCCACCACCTTGAAAATGAAGCGGGTCACATCTCCATCTGCCACTTTGGGCACAATATAGGGGATGTCCGTTCCACTGGCCACCCAACCCCTTCATGCTGCCACCTCTCCAGCAAAACCCCCAAGGGAGACCAGAGCAGAGACACAGAGGAGGCTGAGCACAGGGTCCTGAGAGCGACCGGCTATGGATCTGAGGTCCTGTTCCACCCAGCACCACGCCCCAGGCGCCCCTGCCTCACCTGAGCCAGCGTTCCTAACTGCTGTGCTGCCTGTCTCCCCAGCCACAGTCCTCTTTGTCCCTTCTGTATTGCATTTCACAGCCCCCCATGGCATCTCTGCCCTCCTGTGTCATCCCGATTTTTCAAGCTTGTTTTAACAAAAGAGCCATGTAAACAAATTCCATAGACCAGAGTCACTCATCGAGCACTCAGTGAATCAGAGCCACAGTGACCCGGAGACCAGGGACCCCAGCCCCTTCAGAAAGAGCTCTGAGGCCAAGGCCCGGGGAGCAATTGTGCGTGAGGTAGCATGTGTGTGTTCGCGTGTGTGTGTCAATAAATGGGCCTTGAAAACTCTTTTTGAAAATGCTTCCCCAAATATTAATAACTTCCAAGTCTGGTAATAACTAAAATAATTCAAACCAACCCTTGTGCTGAAACTAAAAAAAAAAAAACTAGATAGAATATTTTTCCAATGTTTAAAGCATGTAAATATTAACAAGACAATGAGGGACTCTGAGGCCCAAGTAGGATTGGAGTGAGAGCTAGAGAACAGAGGCCGGCACTGGGAGCTGCCCTGCCCTGGGGCATCTGGGGTCCTGGAGGAACAGCTGATCTTGCGGTCAGCCTGCTGGGACAAGGGCATGGAAGTCGTGCCAAAGGCCCAAGGGAGGTGGGAGTTTTATTACCGCCCATCTGTTGAGACCCCAAAGGTCACCAGGGTTCACCAGGTGAATAAGCAGAAACACAACGCCACATCACATGTGTCTTCAACATCGCCACCCACCCCGCCCAAAACGCTGGGCCCTCCCGATACCCATGGGTGCCCTACAGTCCTGAGACTTTAAGACAGAATATAATGCTCGGTTGTTAAGTGACGGCAGAATGTGACTGTTGCTGAATTTCCATGTTTATTTTAGGACGCACTCTTAATCATACCTTTGATGGCTCTGATGGTGAGCTTTTGGTTAGAAACATAGACCCCCAACCACTGCCTAAGGGAACAGAGCACTCCCTTTAGGACAGTCGAGGCTGTGACATAGTGCACGGGCTCACACGGCAGCTGACCATGGACCCTCCTCCAGAAATGCAAATTTGTGAAATGCTGTGTTTATTTAAGCTGCTGTCCTCCTGAGCCGAAAGCCTAGAACTAGAAAATCTTGGGTTCAAATCCCCGTTTTGCCACTTAGATGCTGCATAACCAAAGGCAAAGGGCACACACTACCAAGTCTCGTCCTCCTTATCCGTAACAGATGCACAGTGTTGATGATGACACCAGGAATGCCCACCACACACAGAGAGGCATGGGTCGATACCAAAGGTGAGCCCCCTTGCCTGGCCTGAAGCTACAAGAGAGCAGAAGCATTTTACAAACACTGTCAGCGTTTGCAGACTTGTGATCCTGGATACCAGAGCGTCACAGACAATAATCATAATGCTAGTAGTCAGTCTAGTAAGAGCTATTGCAAATGGGCCAGAGTTGGCCCAGGAGTCTAGGAGTAATGACTTCGACCATCCTAAAGTAAATAATTAAAAGACTAAGACCCCAAGACCAGCATCATGGGGCTTGTAAATGGAAAACTTACTCTGACTCCAGAGGCCCTGTCTGGTTGGAAGATAAGAAATGTACATGCAATATACATGGGCAGCTCTGAGGCCCCACAAGAAAGGAAATGAGATTGTTTGGGGTTGGAGTAGGGGAAGTGGAAGGGTCCAGGAAGGCAACCCAGGGCTCCAGGAGATTCAGAAATGACTTCATTTAAGCCAATGGGGAAAAGATGTGGATGATTGTGGCTGCAGAGGACAGGGCGGCTAGGAACGTCTGCATCCCCCAAATGGTAATGGCAAAAGGAGAGGCCAGAGAGGCTGCCAGCCACCCCAGGCAGCCCCAGGGAAGATCTGCGGCTGCCAGCTGTTCCAGGGGCCACCGCCCTCCCTGGGTGGGTGATGGAACCAGCAGGAGCTTCTCTACAGAGCGTCACTCACTCTCTCTGACATCGTCACGGGCCACGGGAACGCTGTGATCATCATTGGCAGCCTTCTCAGAGCTCTTGGTTCTCACGCCTTTTCTGTTGCTATTTTTACCTAAAAAGAAGGAGAGAGAGAAATGCCTTTACTTCCACATACGTCACATGGGGAGAGCTCAACCATCTTCTGCAAAGCAGCATCTGCCCCCTCTGCATCCCCTGTCCCCAGGGGATGGCACTCTGGACTCTGAGGTGCTTGCTGGAGATTACAGGAGAGGAAGCGTGTTATTGTGAACACCCGGGGAAATGAACTCTCCTTCAGATGGGGAGACAAACCTAAAAGACTCTTAACCATAGGACACAAACTGAGGGTCAAGGAAACGGAGGAGTGTGGGGGGTGGGGTAGCTGGGTGATGGGTACTAAGGAGAGCACGAGATGTAATGAGCGTTGGGTGTTATATGCGACTGATTACTGAATTACTGAACTCTGCCTCTGAAACCCATAATACATGATGTGTTAATCAACTGAAATTAAATAAATTAAATTGAAAGAAAGAAAGAAATACTCTTAATAAAGACAATGAACACCTGTCAGTCAACACTATTCTAAGAATGCGAAAATACCGTGGTAGTACTTTCACCCACTCTGGGGCCCAGAGAGCGACAGCACACCTAACTGATAAAACAGAGCGGGAACTCTGGACTCCTGACCCCAGAGTTAGCATTTCCCACCACGCTGGGCTCCTCCTTCCAATTCTCTCCAAGGGCCCTGGCTGGGTACCTGGGGGGTGGGAGTCGGGGGTGGCACTCCTAACCAACTGCAGAGATCCTTACCAGTGCCTAGGAAGGCTACCCGCTCATGCCTCTGGCCCCTTCAGCTTCTTCTCACACTGAGCTCCCTCTCTCTACTCCTGAAACACCAGCCTCTTTGCCGCCTTCAGCGCATGTGCTGTTCCCTCCTCCTGGAGCACCCTTCCATTCATCTCTGTCTCATTAACTCCCACTAATCTTGCAAATATCAGCTCTGGCATCTCCTCTTTTGGCTCTCCTGAACCCCCCACCTAAATCAATGCCTCCTTTGGTGGGCTCTGATAACACCCATCTTAGGTCAAGTTGCCTCTAAGCAGAGCTTGATGCAGGGGTTCAGATGCACATGATATACTGGGGGAGGGCTCTAAAGGGAAAGCAGAGGGAGAAGCAGGATAGGGCAGAGGAAGGAGCTAAGTGAGGCTGTCCTCCCGCTTAGCCAGAGACTGGCTCAGTCTGATCCCATAGGGAGCTCTGCAGCGGGAACTACACACATCATTGTCCCCACCTTGGGAAAAGAAGCCACCTTTTTTTGCTGGTTAGCCGCTGGCTACAGATGGACCAACTAGGGTGTGAGAACCAGACTTCCAGGAGCAATGTTCCAGAGAAGGCATCAGCTATGAGCCATCGCAGTCAAGAACCCTACAGCTGGGAGATGGGTGTACTTGCAGGAAGAGGGCCTGGGCGGGGCACGGGCAGCCCCTACAGTCAGTCCACACACCTGTGCTGTGCAGCACCACGAGCAGGTAACATATGCTGGTCTATTAGCGAGGGCAGGGACTATGTCTAGTTTTGCTTCCTGCTCTGTCTCTGGAGTTTGGTGCAGAATAAGCCATGATGAATGAGTGAATGGACATACTAATGAGTTACTGAATGACAAACAGACAAAAATTAGAGAAGGGACAGGGGAAGGATACTTAGTTTGGACTTTAAAAAGCAAGCTGAAATACAAAAAACATTTAGTGGACTGAGTGCCAATTAATGAATCATTTCAGACTGTTCTACGGTCTTCCTCCCCCCCCAAAAAAGATACTTATCAAGAAAACCTTTAATCTTCAAACAATCCAAAGGCCACATTGGGTTCAGCCAAGAGTACTACTCTCTCCATCATCTTCTGGGGCGATGCCTGCTGGGAGTATCATTCATTTTTCATGTACGTGTTCCCCTCAGGTCCAGAAAGTCAAAACATCAAAATGCTCAGAAAGGCCAGAGGAAGACCCAGAGGACCCAAAAGCATCTGACATCAGCCTGATGTCACCTCAGCACCTGTTCCGTTTCTGTGGGTCAGAATGTCATGGCCGGTGACCTCCAAAGATGGCCCCTTATGAAGGGGCCTGACTACGGGTCTGTAAAGATCTGGATTGCTCAGAAAAACTGGTGCCATCACTTTTAAGAATGTGGAGCCTGATTTGGCAGAAAGATAAGATAGATGTTAAAGGGGGAATGAAGTTTTACAAAATATGTGAGGAAAAAGCCAAAGTTCTGGAAAAGAATGTTCCATCCCAACCCTCTGCAGAAGTCAGCCATTGGCTACAAGCCTTCTGTCTCCCAGGGAAACCTCTCTGGAGCCTCTATCCCAACACGGGAGCGAGAGTCAAAGACCACAGACCATGGCCTGGTAACACCCTCAGCCTCACTGCACACACACCCCCCCTCACCGCCACCGTGGGCCAGATCCACGCCCTTGACACATGTCCCCATGCAGCTCTGGACACAAGGCAGATGTTAAAACTCTGAGAGTCTAACTCCCCAGGGGTCTGACATGTGGGGAACAGAAGCCCTGAGGTGATGGCAAAGGGGCAGAGACCACAGGTAGAGGCCCTGCCACCTCCTCTAGGAGGCGCACTTCCAGCTCATGGAGGGCCGTCAGATCCAGTCCACGCCCACCGCGGCTGGACTCTGCCACTGCACGGACCAGGACCTGTCCTCGAAAGACCCACGTCACCTCTCCTCTCGAGGAGCCACGTTCCCTCATCAACAAGACAAGTACCTGCTTCCGTGGGCGCTTTGGGGGGGAAACAATATCCATCAAACACTCGGGGCTGTGTCGAGCGTGCAGCAACCACCAAACAGAAGCCACTGTCTGTCCTTCCGTCGGGGACTAGGCATCGAGCCCCCACGCATCACAGAGCGCCATCCCAGCGGCTACAGAAACACAGCTCACACGTGGAGCCTGATTCCCAGCCTGCAAGGCGGCCTCCTCACCGGGATTACAATACTGGACCTCAGCCACTTGCCACTGATGGCAGGAAGCGTGCAATGAACATGCCTTTACAGATGGGGACAGAGCGGAAGCAAACTTCAGGGCGAGGCCCTCCCCAGACCCATCCTCTCTCACCGCAAGAAAGGCCGCAGACGGTTGGCAGAGATGAGAGAAGACCGTCCAGTGGAAGAAGCCTGCCGAGAAGGACATCAACAACACCGTCTGGGCTGCGTGACAAAACTGAATTCCTTAAAAGTAGCCAGCAAAGTGCCGATGCGGGCCACATGTTCTATTCTGGTCCATGGTGGTAAACATCATGCTTCTGGGTTGATAGGAAACTATTTTTCCCCTCTCTATACAAGGAGCTTACAGTAGCAAACCACCCCCCTCCCCCCGCAGGAACTGAAAAAATTCTTTGCTGCATATTTGCATTTTCCCCAGGAAATTCCAGCCCCACGGCGTCTGCACTCTCTCTTGTGCAGGAGTCCGTCCAGGGCCCGAGGCTCCTCTCCTGCCTCTTGCTAAGGAACCTGCAAGAGAAGGACGGCCTTGCCTGAACACAGGGCAGGTTCTCAGGAGCTGCCCAGAAATGCGGTCTCTCAGGCCAGACAGCAGTCAGGGCTTTCTAAAGCCCCATGACACAGGCACATCCGCAGAGAACCCTTTCGAGAGACGGCCAGTGGGACGGTGCAGGTGGACGGGAAAGCCTCAGTGGCAGGGGTTAGAAATGTGTGCTCCATGTGGCTGTGCGCAGGCCAAGGGCCATGACACCAGGAGGGAACAGGTTGTGTCTCATCTGGTTCTGAGAAAGTCAAGGGACTGGCGAAAGCAGGAATCAAGGGAGTGGGTAGATCCTGAAAGGCAAGTTGAATGAGACGTTTGCCTCTCTTCATTGGTGACCTTGAAGGTCTGGGGTGGAGACGGGGGCACGAGTACTTTTTTACCAGGGCCAGACCAAAATCAACCAGTCAACCAATCAGTCTAAAGCTTTCCCCTCCCTGCTCAGCTGTGTCTTCCCCGGGGAAACTCGCTGGTCATCCTCTGCTCCTCTGGGCCAGCCTTTTGTGCAACTTGAGTCTCCCTCAAGGGCCCAGGGAGGGCCCGCCACTCCCAACCTCTAATGCACCAGCAGACACCTTCCTGACTTGCAACCAAATGAGAAGCCCTTTGCTTTTCTAGAACCAGCACAGGAAGAGCAGCTAGTACGGACATGCAGGGGTCTGGGCAGGGCACCGTGGGCACCGGCCTGTCTCAGTCTGGCCTCCATCTGGAAAGAGCCCGAGATGCAGCCTTGGGTGCTGCTGTGTATCTGGGAAGGGATTTCGTGAAGTTCAAGTAAAGAAATGGAGGAAAAAAAACCCGGAGAAGGAAACTCCAGTAACGCAAGCCACGTGCAGAGCAGGACCCACAAGGACTTGGCCCAGCTAGGGTCTCTGGGGAAGACAGTGGAAGGTGCCCCCAAACCATGTCTCTGAGCACAGGAGACTGGCAGCTGACCCATCACATCTCTGGGAGCATGGCTTTTTCATCCCTCCCATGTCACGACGAGGAAGCCGAGGCCTGGAGAAGTCACCCATGCCCATGAGGGGCAGAACCAGATTCTAGTCTCCGCTCTCTCTGAATCCTGAACAAACTGCCAAATAACCACACGCGGTTTGCATGTTCAAGCATTCCATAAAAATCCGGGATGCTGCAGTCTTACATTAACACTCTGGAGTTGTTTTGTGCCCCTCCGACCGTTCTATGATGCCTGGACACATAGCCAACTGGATGCCAGCTGGTTATGGACACTAGCTAGCCCTTCCCCCCAGCCATCCAAAGATACCCTAATTTCATGGGTTCCGTGATCCCAGAGTGGCAGCTATGGTGGGGGACCTTGAAAGGCCACAGCGGGCCGAGCCACGGCTGGAGATGCCAAGCCCGAGTGCTCAGGCTTCCTGGCCCCACTGGGGATACCCAAAGGAGAGCCTCATCCCCACACTCCCGCCTCTGGGGCCCCAGCTGCCCTTGTCCTGGCACTGAGGGCCCCCTCTGCTATGAGATCTGGCAGCCATGGTCACCTGAGGCCCCTGGAGAACATGATGGCTGGTTTTAAGAACCAGAGCATCCAGCCCAGCTGTAGGGAGTGTCTTCAGGCCCACGCACAGATGCTGGCTTCTGGAACTACGGGCACAGACCAGGGACTGCCAGCATGAATAGTTGACTTTGGAAAGCATCTTGGAAAGAGAGGTGGTGTCTTAGAAAGCTGCTTGCCGATGCACATCAAGCAACCATTTTTTTTTTTTTTAGATTTTATTTATTTATTTGAAAGAGAAAGAGACAAGGTGAGCACGAGCCAGGAAAGAGGCAGAAGGAGAAGCAGACTCCCTGCTGAGCAGGGAGCCCGATGCTGGAGCTCCATCCCAGGACCCCAGGATTATGACCTGAGCCAAAAAGTAGATGCTTCACCTACTAAGCCCTGCAAGGACCCCTCAAACAATCTTTTTAAATTAAATGTCCTTTCCCCCAGGACTCTATAGGGAGTTTATCTGGACAAACACTTTGGATATAACTCTTCAAGCGAGCGTATAATATCCCGATGTAAAGAGTTCTTGCTGTTTGTTCACGTGTGCTGATGGTGCCGGGACCGCTTGTAAAATACACAGCGAAGTCCTGACAAGCACATTCCCCAGATCTTCACGCTCCGGCTGGGCCGAGAGAAGACGCTTCCCTCCGAAGGCCACCCTCAGCAAGACACTCTGAAGAGTGACCGGCCAAAACTTGAAAGCGAGGCCCCTTCCCACAACTGGCCGTCAGCTCCCAACAGAAAGGGCTTTGTTTACAACCACATATGCTCCAATAACAAGTCTTGGGTTATTTCACCGAGCGGCTGGGGCACAACACAGTACAAAACGCAAACTCGCTGCTGGGCACAGACATGCAAACAAACACAGCTCGCCCCGCCCACTCTGCAAATTCCACAGGCTCGGGACTGTGGACCAGGCCTGCGGGTGTGACGTGGGCGTGCCCATACCCAAAACAGTGGTGCATTCTTGCCCGTCCTGGAAGAAAGCAACAAACAAACAAACAAGCAGGAACCCAAAAGCAATAGGAGGAAGAAAAAAATCTTCAGATCACCTACTCAGAGTGTCGGTCACCGGACTGTTTGTTTCTTACTACCCCTTGGGGGGAAAAGACAAATGATTTACATTAATTATGGTTCACCTCTCTGTTCCATTTTACTTTCTACCAAGAACATAGCCACAAACCAAGCCTGTCAATTTGGAGATGACATATAAAGGTAAGTACACCCCACATCCACCCCCATGCCACAAATGTGCTCCCCATCCTGTTCCCCACACTGGGCTAATGGAAAGCGGAGACCTGGGACTCTGTCTCTGGCTCCCAAAGTATTCCAGCTGCAAAGACCTAGAAACTACTGAATTTGGCCAGCAATAGCCAAATAAAGGGGATTAGAAAAAAGCAGGTAGTCAGGTCTCGAACAAGGAAGAACACTCTAGCAATCAGTACTGCTCATCCAATGAACGTGGTAGGAAGAGCCCATCGGTGGAAGTGTGTGAGCTGAGACTGCGCAGTCCAGTGTTGGAACCCTGCAGTGAACAAGAACTTGCGTGCAATGACCACGTGGTTTCCTTCAAGTTCTGAAATCCTAGGATTAACTGATGTTCACAGTGAGGATCTCAGAAATTGTCCAAGAGTGAGTCCCACTGAACCTCAATACAAGAGGTCCTCAGAGGTGACTGGGTGGCTCAGTCGGTTAAGCATCTGTCTTTGGTTCAGGTCATGTTCCCAGGGTCCTGGGATCGAGCCCCACATTGGGCTCTCTGCCCAGTGAGGAGCCTGCTTCTCTTTCTCCCTCTGCCCCCCACCCATGCTTATTCTCTCTCTAGTGCTCTTTCCCTCTCTCTCTAATTTAAATAAATAAATAAGAGGTCGTCAGGTCTGTATCCCAATGCTAAGAGTGGCTCCAGGAACCTATACATGTGATAAAACCACAGAGAACACATACACACACGTGCACATAAAAACTGCTGAAATGTTTAGTATGTAATCTAGTTCATAGTGTTGTACCAATGTCAACTTTCTGTTTTGAGACTGCATAGAGCATCAATCCTCAGCCCACTAGGGACACCTGCCAATATCTAGAGACATTTTCAATTGTCCCAACTAAGAGGAGGTTGCTACTGGAGGCCAGGGGGTTGAGACCAGGGAAGCTGCCAAACATCCTACAGTGCACAGGACAGCCCCTCCGTGCCACCCCCACAGCATACACAATTGGCACAAAATGCCCATACTACCAAGGTACAGAAATCCTGTCCTATGTTTCCAGAAAGCATCATCACTGGGGTACACAGGACCTCACTGTACTATGTCTGCAATTGCCTGTGACTTTATAATTATTTCAAAATCAAAGCATTAGCAACTTCTTTAAAGATCCCACTCTGTTGAGCATATCAGAGCTCTACTTCTCAAGGAATCTGTTGGACCTTCATGGAAAAATGCAATGGTCTCAACTAACCCAAGGACCCAGCTGCCCAAGCCACCTCCAGGAGAATGTCAACATGAGCCATCCTCTGCACATTTTTAATGTGTTGGCATTAAAGAAGAGCCACAGGTCAGGGCCAAATTCACACCAAGATCAAGTCCCCAGTGTCCTAGTTTCCTTAAGCAGACCTTCCTCTGGGATTAAGACAACACTCCTTCCAGAGCCTGCCTTATGCAAGACAAGAGCTATTCAAAAAAGATGTTACCGCCTATGGTGACAAAGCACGTGACTGATTTTAAAGTAGTTATAGACACATTTACCTTCTTATCCATCTTTAAATCCAAGCCCTCACTCCCAGGTTAGTCCTATAGAGTCTGATGCACGGCACACGCACACCCACCCCGCGAAGCCAGTTCCGGAAGCCCACACTACACACCCCAGGCTGCTGTACAAGGTTCCTTCCTCCATCTATGCCTCCCCACGACCTGATGGCACCTGGGAGACAGTCTGATGCCGCGATGGATCTTCTCAGCATGGTGTCCCTGAACACAACCACCACCGAGTCCCCTGATCGAGTCATTGTTAAACCAGTCTCCTCCACTTAAGAGTCTAGGGTAAAAGGTTTCATTGGCCAAACACCCCAAAACATGGGCGGGGGGAGGGGGAAGAGGACAGGAGTTTGAGTGGGAATAAATGTCCCACTTTGCTTGTCTTCATTGGTGGGCTCTTAAAAACCCACACAAGTAATTAAAAAGAGTGGCGGGCCTGGGGCGGCAGCTCTCCCAGGAAGCCTCAAAGCTGAGTGTCTGGAATTTCCAAGGACCTTTTCCCATTTGGGGATGAGCGATGCAGCCCTCAGCACAACGGGGATCCCTTTTCCAAAGCCCCCCAACTTCTGTGCGGGCTACAGGGGCAGGGGATGACCTGTGCGCCAGACCCCCAGGACCTCACCCAACACCTGGCATTGAACAGGTTCTTGGTAACCACCTGCCGAACGAATGAAGGGCTCAGAGGTGGACAAGCTGACACACTAGAAGCTTTTGTGGAAAAGCTTCTAAAGCAAGTGACCAAGTAAAAAGAGGTGACAGGCGCAGGCCTTCGTCCTTTGCCGACGAAGACACCAAGTGCTGAGCCCCCAGACCTGGATAAGACATGTGATCTTCGGACTCAGCCTGGGCTCCTTCCACACTGCCCCTGCCTTCCCCCGAGCAAGCACCAGAACCCCGAATACGTGTCTTCCACCCAGCACGCACTAATCACACAGCAGACACTAAAAACCAAAAACACACAAAAATATGATTCAAACTACCAAGCAAGGAAGGCCTTGAGTTAAAAATAGGCACAGAAGGGCTTTCCAATCTTCCAAGCCAGCAAGGGACACTAAGTTACTTCAACTGTCAGCACCTACCGTCCCTCATCTGTAAAATAAAACACCCAGCCCTCCGCACCACTGAAAGAATCAGCCCAGACAATTGTACATAAAGCTCCTAACAGAGTCCCAACAGATGTTCCACAAATGTGACTGTCTCTTCCCTCCTGCTATTCAACCACTGTGGTTTTACACATCTTCATTCCCATAATTCCCCCAGAAGATACTGGAAATTCTGGACGGTTCTGTTCGGGGTTACACAACTCGTAGAAGTGCCTGCCCGTTGGCAGGGTCGCTCACACACTGGGGCATGGCAGGACACCTCCCCCCCACACACATGTGCAGAGGCTGCTGAGATGGGTCCACACATTCAAGAGATCTGTGTCCCCACCTCCTCCCCTCTCCTGCTGCCTCCTGCTGACTTTCTGAAGAGTTTAACCAAACAAAAGCAATTCCTCCCATGCCAGGAGCCACGCAATGGTGCCACCAGCATTGTATCTCCTTTCAAGGAAGGCCATTACAAGGCCAGAGAATTTGGCTACAATCCTGCTCACTCCCCAACCCTGAAATACTAGGACCAGGGCCTCCTGCGATTTGAGCAAAGAACATCTGAAACAAGAGAAAAAGTTCCCCCTTCACAAGGAGTGAAACGGAATGGAAGTCATTTGCCAAGACAGGGCTGGCAGAGACACGCGGTTAGGATGGATGGAAGGCGGGCGCCGCCGGCTGCCAGGCGCCCCTGGGCTTTCCCTCCATCTGGCACAGGAACGTCCCCAGCAGAGGCTCTGCCATCCTGCCCCAACTGGGCAGAGATTCCGGGGACCCACAGAACGCGGGAGGGAGGGAGCTGAGAGGGGGTGCTGGCTGGGTAAAGGCCCACTGCTGGGCTTTCCCCCAGAAGGCGGTTGTGCCAAAGCCAGCCGGCCCTTCCCTCGGCCACACTGTAAATTCACTCCCAAGAAAACGCCCTGTGGTAAGACCTGAAGGGGCGTCCGGCGGAAAGAGCCTCTGCCAGCCCACTTCAGACCTGGGCCACCAGCTCCGCGGGCAGCTTCCCTACCGCACAGCTCCTCCTCCACCTGCGAGGGATGCCTTCCGGGGTCGGTCCGGGAAGCTCCAAGCAGCCCGAGGGATGCGCGACTCAGCCCGGGGGGTGGAGGGAGGGACGCGAGGGGTGGGTGCGCGGGCTCTGGCATCGCCGACACACACGGGCCTGGAAGCCAGCTTTCCCCACCCGCAAGCGGGCAGCCGCTGGGGGAGGCGCGCAGTCACGGGCGCCCCCTCGGGCCGCCCCGCGCACAAAGTTACTTACCTGGTGGAGGCGTCTCCGGGGCCAACTTGTCCCTCTTGGGAGCTTTCTTGAGCTTGGTCGCCTTCTTGGGCGGCCTGGGCTCAGGCAGGCGCGGCTCCCGCTCCCCGTCCCGAGTCCCCGCGGGCAGCGGCGGCGAGAAGGGCTCGGGTTTCGGCTCCCGGCGCGCGTAGTAGGGCTCCCGGCTCCAGGTCTCCTGCACGTAATAGTCCGGGACCTGGAGGGCTGCGCCCTGGGCGCCCACCCCGGCCAGGACCACCGCCAGCAGCGCGAGGGCCAGTGCCAGCGCGGCGGCCCCCCGGCGGGCCATGCCCGCTTCGCCCCGCGCCCCGAGAAGGGTCACGGGCGCCGGGAGCGCCGGGTGGGCGGCGGGCGCGGGCGGCGGCGCGGGGCAGGGGCGCCGGGATGGCAGCGAGGCGCACGGGGCACGGGAGGCAGCGGGCCGGCAGCGCGTGTGACCGGCCGGCGGGGCTGGGCCGGGCTGGGCTGGGCCGGGCCGGGGGCGGGCGCAGGGGGCCGGGCCCGCCCTTCCGTCTGCCCTCCCTCCCCGCGCTGACCCCGCCGAAGCCGGCCCTGGAGGCAGGTGTCGGAGACCCCTTCATCCCTTCAGAGGTCTCCAAGCCTCGTCCGGTTCTGCTGCCCCGACGCCGACCGGTGAGCTGCCCGGCTAGGCGCTTGCTTCCGCAGAGTCTCAAAGGAATTTCTATCCAGGAGGAAACTCGAGCCGGTTCCTAGGTTGGAGAAGCGCGACCCACCAGGAGAAAGGAACTGCCCTTGTCCTAAAGCCAGTTAAGGGCAGATGCCTAGCTTCCAGCTCTCCCGACCGCAGCTCCGACCCCGGCTCCGCACCTGGTTCCCTACCAGACGCGGTTCTCCACTGACCATGCAAACCTTTCGCTCAACTTGACCGTGATCTCATTTCAGGAACTGTGAATAAGGAATTCCTGAGCCCCGGGATCCGCAGGGCTCCAAGGAGTAATGTTTCCGTGCGGGCGGGGCCCTGGTGACCCTGGAGGGCCCCAGCCCCTGAGAGGGGGAGTCTGTTGTACAAGAGAAAGAAGCCGCAGTTACCCTAGGGCTGCTGAACTCAGAGTCACCAAGGTCTTGGGTTACATCCAAAGCGCAAACTCCCGCGGGAGGGTTTTCTAGTTGAGCGGGCGAGAGCTCAGCCACTTTTGAGAAAGCACCTTCTCCCCTGGACCACTTTGTTTCGGTCCTTCAGGCTGGGATGGGGGAAACGAAGCCTGCATTGGTTTCCTCTTGGTGCTGTAACGAAGTCCGGCACACTTAGTGGTTTAAAACAACCGCTATGTATTACCTTCACAGCAATGCGGGTTAGAAGTGTGAGCCATGTCACTGGGCTAAAATCAGCAGGCTGCGTTTCCCAGGGGAGCCTCCGGGGCAGAACCTGCTTCCAGACTCCCACTGGGTGCTGGCCCAGTTCCCTTCCACCAGGTGGGAGCAGTCAGGTCCTGAGAACTTGCCGGCGGTCAGCACCCCACTCTCGACTCCGCCTGCCTGTCTGTATTCCTCCTGACGCTTTCCATGAGGAGTTCTAGCCGCTTCTCCCTGGTCCCTGTGTGTGGGCCTGACAGCTCAGAGCCAGCGCTGGCATGCTGAGCGTCGTTCCCCACCCCGCCC
The DNA here is from genome assembly GCF_022355385.1 of Mustela nigripes. NCBI lineage: Eukaryota > Metazoa > Chordata > Mammalia > Carnivora > Mustelidae > Mustela > Mustela nigripes. Next base: position 184,298,635 of record NC_081560.1, read on the forward strand.
CAAGGCTTCAAACCTCTCTGACCTCCCCTTCTGTCCCATCTTGCCTCCTCGGGTTGGAGGAGGGCCTCCAGTGATAAGTCAGGCCCACCCAGATCATCCAGGATAATCCCGTTTAGGGAACTTGAGTCACATCTGTACAATCCATTTTGCCCTATAACCTAGCTAGCAATTGGCTGGGGAGGCCTTTGAGGGCCATTCTGCCTTCCCCAGGGACAGACTGAGCCCCGACCCTAGTTCGGGCTATCACCTTCCCAGTCCTTGGGGTCCTGACATCCCAGGATACCGCTGAGCTGAGTCAGGGCATCCGGGCAGCCTCCGCATCTCCCTGGAGTCTCACTTCTGAGCCCACACAGTGGGCGGGGCTTGGGCCGGGCCATTGGCCGTCTTCGCCACTTCGTCTTCTCTCATTGTCTTCACACAGGCCGCTTAACCAGGCCATCCTTTAGTGCAGATCTGGGGTTCCAGGCTGCGGACCAAAGAGAATGGCCAGAGTGAGGATAGGAGGCTACAGACTGAGGCAGGGCCCTGCCCTGTTTCCAAGGGCCAGGAAGCCTTGGACCTATCAACAGGCTTCACACCTGCAGAAAATTCTGGAATCCAGAACCAGCAGAGACCTCCAAAATGACAGAGCAGAATGGCCCTTTTTCCCCTCTCCGCTCTCCACGTAGGCCTGGTCTGGGCCGGGTTCAGGACCCCCTGTGGATCCCTGCCCACCTTCGCCCATGATATATCCCCAGGGCTCACCCACGTGGGACTCTTTTATCTGAAGCCACGCCCTCCCAACAACAAAACAGGGCTTCAGTGGCAAAGCCTGAGCAGGTGAGGCCCTCAGAAGTTACAGCTAGCTCTATGAAGCATAACCAAGGGGATCATCTCGAATTCTCCAGAAGGGGCCTAGAGCCCCTCCAGACAGGGCGGCAAGGCGCACCACCTCCATCGGAGACCCCAGAGCTGGCTAACCTTGCAGGGGCCCAGGCCCCGCCCCAATCTATGAGAGGTGGACTTGAACATGGGCGTGTCCGGGAATCTCCTCCAATCATTCTGATACAGTTAAAATCTGAGACTGACCTTCTCTCTCCCATTTTACAGAGGAGGAAACTGAAGCCAGGACTCACCCGGGGACACATAGCAAACTACAGCCAAGACTAACCTTTATCCAATAATTGAAGTCAGGCAGTATGAATCTTGGTAACCCCAAACACATAAGTTCTAAAAACATTTGACTCTCCTGGCACCTCTTAGCCAAATAAAGTAACACACACCTACTCTGCGGTGTCTGGGTTCAGACACTGAAACTAACGTTCAGAGAAAGCCCCTGCTCCAACGTGAGCCTCGACACGTCCCTAAAATCAGGAAACAGATCCCGCTAATCACTGCTCTCCCTGGGATGGCTGGCTTGTTTGTTTTCCACAGAGAGACACATAATTAAAGCAAGCAGAACAAAGAGAACAAGAATTGATTGCATGGACTGCCAATTCTCCCGACACATTAGCAGCCTCCTGCTGGGTTCCTGGAGCTGCTTTTATCTCCCTCCGGCTCTCTCCTTCTGGGGCTGCTCACCTGGAAATGGGCTGGGCACAGGCAGCGTTCAGACACAGGCAGTGTAGAAAGACATGATGGCCAAGCTTACTCCCACTCTTCATCCCCCAGCCTCGCCCTGCTTCTCAACCTGGCCATCATCTGGCCCAGAGACTCCGCTCACCCTTCAGCATCCCCAGATCAGGACTTTGCCCCATTTATGCTCTACTTTCTACTGCATCTGACAGCTCAGGAACTCCTAGTGCTTCTCGCAGCCGTGTTCTTGAGCTCACCTCTTCCTCCGTCCCTCCAACTTTCCCATTGTTCAGAGCTGCCAGCCAGATCGTTGGAACACACGCGCAGCAGACCCCTTGCCTCTGGCCTCTCTGACTTGCTGTCTACCCCAAAGGAGAAGCTATGGAGAAGCTCCCTAAGCATAAGCTCACTTACGCTGCTGCTGTCCTACTGAGGACCAGAGAGCTTACCAATCCCACGCAGTCCTGCCACATAGGATTCAGGTTCACCTGCTCACCCACACTTGACCCTCCTGGGTCACCCACGGCCCCAAACAATAAGGCATCCTCTTCAGTTCCCCTTACACGGTGCTTATTAGCTCCTTATAAAACAGCAATTATTCTAACCTGCTAATTTTACATCCTCCACAGAAACAAGAAAGTTTAAGAAAGACAGAAACTTCTCAATAAATTCTTGTTGCATGTCTCATCTTGGCTAAGCGTTTTTTGTAGCATTGTCAAAGAGTGCTTCTTTTTGAAGTGAGATCTTTTTGTTCTCAACCTAATAATTTGCTTACTTAGCTTAAGTCTGGGATCCTAACAAAAGGCTGTTGGCATCTCCCAAGAGTGTAAGTGGGGCTTGGTTAAGTGCTAACTTTTACTGGATGTTTGCCATGCTATAAAACCAAAACTTCCAGCAGGGTCTAGCGCTGCAGACAACTTAGAAACCAAAATGGCAGCTCAGAATCCCTCCTGGTTTTTCTGAGTTTTTAAAATGGTGCCCTTTAAAGTCAACCCATTGTTTGCTTCAGTTGAGAATCTGTTATGGACATTTCTGTTAAGGAAGGTAAGCACGTGTTTATTTACTCCTTCATTCTTTCCTGAGACTCAGGATTCCATTAAGCCAATCTCTGTTACACAACATAAATCTCTACTTGTCAAATAATCCTCAAACACCTTACAGAGCTAATAATTTTTCCAATATTTATGAGTCGCATGGCAAAGATTTATGTTAAGCTGCTTGACAAGGAACAATAGAGTGTACAGGTCCAGAGAACATTCTGTTGAAACAAATGTTGTCAAGACATCAATACTTTTATAGCATTTTTCATAACAAACTCTTCACACCTGCTCATTTCCCTAATTATCCCCGAGACTTTTACACTCAGAGAGAATGAAGATGGAATTGTGGGGTTTTTTTGTTTTTTCAAGATCAGTAATTTGAAAAATTAGCTGCTATATAAAGAAAAATACATGCTCAGGCACAGTTGTTGCTAAAAATATAGTCTTGAGATAGATGCTCACAGAGAGAGATACTAAGTTGTTATGGCAACTATGATTATAATTACGAAGCTGGAGGGTTTTTCCCGTTCATTACTGTGTTGAGATGTGGTGGTTTAAATGACAGCGCCCTTTGTAATGTCCTCAGTCTCATTACTACATAATTACCCATTTCGTATTTAATTTTCAACATGTTTGTTCTTACTTCTATGCTCTGTAGATTTGGCATCTGCTGATAAAGCCTTATTCTTAGTTTATGGGTCCCCCTGCCACCCAGATCCCTTCATTTTCATTTTGACCTGGGGAAACTGGCTCTGGCTTAAAAGATTCCATTTGTAAACATAAGACTTGGTAGTGAAACTGTTAAGAAACCCTGCTCAGGGAGACACCAGACTCAGAACAGCCAGAGGCTGCTCACCAGCCCTGGAAAGTCAGCATTTCCTGGTCACCTACTGTGTGCAAGAGAACTTGAAGATATGACTGATCTAAGCTTTATGCTGGTTTTTGTCTGTTTGTACTCCGTCCAATCCCCATCCCTCTCAGCCCTCTGCATCCTGAAGCTTGACTTTGACAGGCTGAGTATCCCTGACCTCTGGTTTCTAACTGGGTATGGTCAATGGGAGGTACTGGCAGCAAAACATCAGTTTATTCAGGAGTAGCAGAGAATTGCAATGTGGAACAAGCTATAGCAAAAGCACAGTCAAGTCCAGAGAGCAAAGGAGAAGAATGCTCTTTTATAGAGGAAAGGGAATGTTGGAAGAACTGTTAGAAATGAAAAGTCCAGGGGTGCCTGGGTGGCTCAGTAGGTTAAAGCCTCTGCCTTCGGCTCAGGTCATGATCCCAGGGTCCTAGGTTCGAGCCCCACATCGGGCTCTCTGCTCAGCAGGGAGCCTGCCTCCCCCTCTCTCTCTGCCTACTTGTGATCTCTGTCAAATAAATAAATAAAATCTTTTAAAAAATAAAAGAAATGAAAAGCCCATTGGAGTTTTGAAGTATGGTGGCCTTTCATTGGCTGATTTGTGGCCAACTCTTATTGGCTGGGCTGTTGCCAAGGGAGAAGGAAAAACTTTCTTCTGCTGGGTAACAAAGTAGTAACCACTTGGCAAAGTCTGTCTCTTCCTTTTGGATTTGCAGTTGAGGACAAGTGGTGGGGTGTGAGCACTCCTCCTGCCAGCCCCTGACTCCATTGTAGGGGGGAATCCCTTTATTAATATTCATAGCAGTAATGACTTCCTGCAGGTTTAAGCCCTATGTCTCTAGTCTCTGGTGTCTCAGGATTCTCCCCCATCCTGTAGCAGAGGGAAATGGAAACAGTTCAATCACTTGCCGATAGTCACCTACTTAACATGTGATTGAATCAGGAATTGAAGCTCCAGCTGTCTGTCTCCAAAACCTTGGCCTCCACCCATGCTCTTCACCATCTCAGGGCAAAGGGAATTCTGGCCCATCCCATGGTCCAAGATGCACTCAGACTAAGTGCAGAGCAAGGGTGTAGCCCCAGTGGTGGTCATGAGGGGGTCTGGGGAAATTTCTAGCCCTTCCTTCCAATGGGATGGCTTAAGATCTAAGTTTCTCAAATTCAGAAATTCTGGAGCTGCTCCTGTGGTCACTTAATGCGTGAAGAGAAGGAACACAATCTTTTCATTCGTGTGAAGAGAAACTCAATGCAAAAGGCCAAGAAACTAATCCTAATCCTAGGAAGATGCTGCCCCATCCCACAACGAGCTACCACCATCCATGCTCATTGGGCTGCCACACTTTGTCCCAAAATCAGAAGAAAGGGCTTGGAAGACCCTGTCTCTCTCCCCCCTGTCAGGGTGCAGGGCTGTCTAAAACACCAATGCCAAATGCAGTTGGTCTACAGACTCATGGAGGCCCCAGGGACAGAAAAGTCAACCCATACCTCTAGTCCATTCTCAGGCAACCAAACCCAAAATCAGGAGTCTCACCGCAGTTTCTGCAGGAGAACATCCCCACATCTCCCCACATCCCTGAGCTTAATAGCATAGAAACTGAAACTATAATAAGAAAGCAATGTGAACCTAAAAAATTTAAAAAATTAATAAATTCCTAGGAAAAAAAAATGCCAAAGTTGACACAAGAGAAAACCCAAACAAGAGAGAACCCAAAGTTAAAATAGGAGTCAACTAGTCTTTATAAAGTAGTTCCAATGGCTTTACAAATGAATTTACCAAATTTTTTTAAAAGCCCAAATTCTCATCTTACAAAAGCTTTATTCTGGGAAACATAAAAGGGAAAGCTTAGATCGTTTTATGTGGCTAATGTGATCTTGATTCTAAAACCAGAGAATGGCAACATAAGACTATAATGGGATCATTTCTTGACGAACAGAGATGTAAAAGATCCTAAGTCAAATATGAGCTAACTGAATCTAGTAGTTTATTTTTATATATGGTATAAGGAAGACTCTCTTGTAGGAATGCAAGGATAGTTCAACAGGAAAAAAAAAATATGTAATTTATCAAATCAACAGACTAAAAGACAAAAATTATATAATTATGTCAATCAATGACTTGTCAATGAATTATCTGGATCAGAAAAGCATTTCTTAAAATTCAACACCTATTTCAGGGAGAAACCCTTAACAAACAACAAATGAAAGGGAACCTTCTTATCATGATAAAGGTTATACATCAAAAATCCACAGCAAGCATGATAAGTAATGGAGTCAACTTAATGTATTCTCTTTAAGATTGGATTCATAGGAGAAGAATCAATGAAACAAGATGGAATTGGGAGGGAGACAAACCATAAGTGACTCTTAATCTTACAAAACAAACTGAGGGTTGCTGGGGGGAGGGGGGTTGGGAGAAGGGGGTGGGATTATGGACATTGGGGAGGGTATGTGCTTTGGTGAGTGCTGTGAAGTGTGTAAACCTGGCGATTCACAGACCTGTACCCCTGGGGATAAAAATATATGTTTATAAAAAATAAAAAATTAAAAAAATATATTATTGAGGGGCACCTGGGTGGCTCAGTGGGTTAAGCCGCTGCCTTCAGCTCAGGTCCTGCCTTCGGCTCAGGTCGTGATCTCAGGGTCCTGGAATCGAGTCCCGCATCAGGCTCTCTGCTCAGCGGGGAGCCTGCTTCCCTCTCTCTCTCTCTCTGCTTGTCTCTCTGCCTACTTGTGATCTCTCTCTCTGTCAAATAAATAAATAAAATCTTTTAAAAAAAATAAATAATAAAAATAAAAAATATTATTGAGAAGTAAGTAAACGAAATTTATTATAAAAAAATCACAAGAATTATCAACTTTAAATACAGGAGGTAAGAAAAGTTTTTCTGCTAAAATGGTATCTATGAACTTGATGCAAGATAAGAAGCCAAGCCATGCAAATAGTGGGGGAAAAGAGTGATTCGACAGAAAGAATGGAGGTGTAAAAGCCACAGGCAGAACATTTTAAGGGAGGTTATAGGAGATGAATATTGGGCTGTTTGGCTAAAGCAGTTAGGTAAGGGAGAGATTTATGAGATACAGTTGGAGAAGCAGGCAGAAGTATACTCTGCAAATCTATGTAGGGCATCATAATATTTTATAAAGATTTGTTGAATGGATGAGGAAATGAAAGAATAAAGATCTATTGAACTGTGCTGTGGTTGCCATGTCTGGAGAAGCACATGGGGGCCAAGTTGTGAAAGATCTTGAATGCTGGTCTAGAATGGGTATCATTGGATTAAATAGACAATTAAAATGTACTGTTCATTTTCCAAACAAGGGAGCACATGGTCAAGACTGTCTACATAATCTGTGGAGTCTGGTGAAAAAAAAATATGTGTAACTCTTTGTTTATAAATTAAGAATTTCAAGAGCGTGATAGCAAAACATTAAAGCTTGGTCCTTCTTAGCATAGTGTTCTGTGAATAGGTCATATGCCCTTCCAGCCTTCTTTGGTTGTGGCTGACAATCTTTTAGAAGTTTTGTCTTTCAGAATATAGTGTGGATACAGAGAGACTATCTAACAAACAGTTCAGATACTCTCCATATAGTGTATAGAGAGAAGCTGAGTGGTGACAGTGAGAATAAAAAGGGGAACAATGGAAAAACTGGCAGAAATAGACTATATAAACGGTTGTATTGTTGGATAGAGGGAATGGAATTATAAAAGGAAAATTCTAAGATGATTCTAAAATTCTAAGGTGTTAAGCCATAGTGACCATGGGGAAAACAAACTACTGTTTGTTTAACTGTTTATTATGTACCAGACTCTCCTAGATACTTTACCAAAATTTAATGCTCAAACAACACATTTGTGACAGTTGTAATTTTTATGCTTTTAAAAATAAAGCAGTTTAAAGAGTCTCAATTAAAAAAAAAAAAAAGACTGGATTCAAGGCCAGATGTCCACCACCATTATAATTGCTTCCTAAAGTCCTAGAAGCTGTAGGCAATGCTACAGGGAAAGAAAGGGACAGAAAGTATGTAAATTTAAGAAGGAAAGAGAAAAAAATTCTTTATTATTAGAGATTAATAATCTGATCATGTCTCCAGGAAAGACCATTAGAATCATCAGACAAAACAAAACATAGTTTTACAAGATAAGTTGATAAAAGATAATTTTTTTTAAAAATCAGTAACATTTCTCTACACCAACAGTAACAAACCAGAAAACACAATACAAGATAAGATAAATTCACAGTATTAGCTAATGATGGCTGTAACTCTCTTGGGATTGGTCCATCCAAGAATACAGGAGCTCTGCAAGGAAACAGTCTTGAAATCTAGTAAAGTACATGGAGAATGTCCTGAGCAAATGGCAAGATACTCCATACTCTTTCATGGTCAACTTGGCATCTACAAAGATTCAATTCTCCCCCACACACCACTACACACACATATTAATCTAGAAATAAAATAATTATAAATAAGTTATATGCAAGAAAAATCCACTTGGATTTTTTGAGAAATTCAACAAGCTTATTTTAAAATATATGTGGAAGAAAGAAGTCTTAAAATAGCTAAAATAGCCTACATTTGCTCAACTAGGTATTAGGACACCTTACAAAGTCACAGCTGAAAAAAAGGAAAAGAGAAAAAAGATAGAATGCATGCTATGAGCACAAAACAAGCCACAGACTCATGTAGCAAAAGAGAGAGCTCAGGGACAGAGTTATGTGTAGTATATCGAGAACAATGTGGAACATGAGAACATTATGAAGCTAGGTAGACTCCTCACCATACAGCCTTGGGAGATCCAGTTCTCTGTGGCAGAAAACTAAGCATGGCTCTTGCTCTAATACGGCTCACAGAGGTGAGAACCGAATGCATGAATGAACTAAATGTAAAAAGTGAGATCATAAAGATAATGGAAATGCCTTTGACCCTAGAGATAGAACAAACTTCTTATATAAAACCTCAAAAGTACAAACCACCAGGAAAAAAATAAGAACAGGAATAATTGGTGAACTTGCTTCTATTAAGAAACACAATTTTTATTCCGCAAAGGACACACTGGACAGAAGGCGCAGGAAGCTAACACGTTAGGAGGTGATGCCCCAACGTCTCGATCGGACCCAAAAATCATATCCATGATACGTAAGGAAGGAAAAAAGCGAAGCCCTCGTATAAAAACACCCAAGAATACGAACAGGCTGACAGAAGAGAAAACTCAAAAGGCTAATGATATATGAAGAAATGCATAGTCCTTAGTAATTGGGGAAATTCTAAATTTAAATTCTAAATTTAAATGATGGCAACCATCAGATGGATAGAAATGAGAAAGCTGGGTCATGTCAAGTGTTGGTGACAGGGGTGGGTCCCAGGAACCCTCAAGCACTAAGGAGGGCACAGAGACAGATGACACCAACCTGAAAAGCAGACTAGACTTATGTGCCCTGATGCATTCCAAATGTACACATGGCCACCAGCCTTGAATGCCCGTTATTTGCTTAAGGAAAAAAGACGAACCCAACGGAAAAGAAAAATGGAGCTGAGAAGCAGTTTTTTTCCTGCTAAAATGATTGTACCCATAGAGGACAGCATATTAACCCAGGATGCACACCCGGCAATTTCTTCATCGCCATCGGAAAACAGAAGACTGAGCTGATTTTTGTTCTTCGTTTCCTTCCACTGAATTAAATAAACCAATCAATTTTATGGCACTACCTTCTAGAGTCAGCCCAAATTTAATTAATTATTTGGTAACGTGGAATGACCTTTTTATTCTTCCTTACCTTTCTCATTCCTTCTAGGGAGCAAGCGCTGTCAGCACAGGTAAGCAAACGCCGTATATGAAAATCATTTGTAATATGCCCTTTTGCCATCTGGGGACTAAGTTATATAAATATCCCCATACGGGGAGGAAAATAGATCCTTGCTCTCAAGCTACAATTATCCAATTAAGATCATAACACTGAGCATAAACCAAAAAGAGAGGCGTAGTGGTTTTCAAAATTCGGCTTAATGACATCTCCCCTTAGGGGCACAATCAGGAAGCACATTTTTTAGAAGAGCTGGCATCTTTCCTTCACACCTGGGCTTCGCTGCCGGCTCCCTCCAAGTCATAAATCACACAATGAAATGCAGCTTCGGAGGGGCTCAGGCATAAAAGATGGGGAGCTCTTGGGAATAGCAAACACTCCCTCCCTCTCACCCCCCCCCTTTCTCTTCCATGTGCTGAGGAAGCTAAGTTGTCACATTCAGTTATAAAGTTTATACTAAGAATCCATTTCTATTTCTAAGAAGGTTAACTTTCAAGGCCGAAAATCCGAGCTCTGTGTTTCCAACCAAAGTTGGCAGCCACTGGAAGGATCTGGATCAAATTCATAAATCTTTTTTTAAACCTGAGCTTCCATAAATCTTTTTTTAAACCCGAGCTTCCACAGCTCAATGGATGGAAGAGAAAGTAGGCTTGTTCTTGTTTCCATTCTTCATCGGGGAGCGGGGAGTGAGGCGTGTAAAATACCAAAGTGTTTACTCGGTCTAATTTAATACATAAACCGCTTGCAACCCTAGTTCGGAAACTAGGGTTTCCGAACCAGGAGTGGTCCATCTGGGCCGGTGCCGCCCAGAGCAGAGACAGGTCAGGCCCCCGAGTCGGACCGACATGGACAGGAGGACCTCTCATCCAGACCCAGCCTTTCACTAGCTGTCAGCTTGGGGCAGGGATGGACCACACCAGCCTTGCCTCAGTCTGTGCATCTGTGAAGTGGGAGAAATCGTGCTGCCCTAGCAGAGAACGGTGGTGAGATGCTAGTAATATGATGCACACAGCCACTTAGCATAAAGCTGGGCACATGGTATGCAGCTGTTACTTGCTGTTTTCTTGCCCTTTCGGAGCAAGGCTCCTGCTTGTTACTGCCTAATGGAGGAAAGAGACCTCCACATCACGCCCATCAGCCTCTCTCCATCACCCCTCTCTTGTGCACGCTGTTCCACTACCTGGCTTCTCCCTGGCCCTTCCTTTTCTGACAAACTGCTGCTCAGCCTCTGAGGTCCCACTCCTGGGGAAGCCCTCCTCCCTGCAGGGGGTAGGTCCTCTCTTCCTACCCACCCCCTTCCCTGTCCCACTGGGCTCCCATAGCATCCTGCACAAGGTCCCCACAGCCCTCAGGACATTGCACCTAGGCACAACACTGATTTCCTCACTACCTAGGGATCTCCTCCAAGGGAGAAAACACTGGAATGCAGTTGGCATCTCTCCCGCATGCAGAAGGTGCTGAGTAAATGCTGGCTGCACGAAAAGAACTTGGGGGCAGGGTCCAGTGCCTGATTTTTCTGTGTGTCCCTTCCAGGGTCTATCCCAGTGGCTGGCTCACAGTAGGTGCTCAACAAAGGGTCTTGCATTGAAACTGACTTTCAGAGTCCACATCCACCTCATCCAAGAGGCCCCTGCAGCGGCCGGCAGATCTGGGACACCCTCCTATGCCACCCCACCCCACCCCCCGCAGCCCAGCCCAGTCCTCAAGTCCCCCCCCCCCACCCCAGGGAGGGGTGCACGTGAGGAGGAAGACCCCGCTCCTCCCCTGAGCCCAGGGCCCAGTCTTCCTTCTCCAGGGGCAGCATCCCCACCCTCCCCACCCCCAGCTGGGGAGAGGAACCTCCTCCCAAGGTGCAGAGAACACTCCCCAGTTGGCATCGCCACCTAAATTCTACAATGGTCTTGTTCTCAAAGGAGGAATGCTAGAGCCAAACCAATTAATTTTTTAAACACCCCAGAGATCCAAATTAAACACGGCATAAATACAGCCTGACAAAACTAGGAGCCCTTCTGGGAAGTCCTCAGCCTCCCGCGTGGGTCAGCCTGGTCAGGACCTGCGGCGGCCCCGTCGGGCTTCCTGAGTTTACTCCGCTCCAGCTAGCAGACTGCTTAGCTCCCGCTTTGGAGACAAATATATATATAAATAAAAGGCTGGGGGCGCCTGGGTGACTCAGTGGGTTAAAGCTCGGGTCATGATCCCAGGGTCCTGGGATTGAGCCCCCCATCCAGCTCTCTGCTCGGCGGGGAGCCTGCTTCCTCCTCCTCTCTCTCTGCCTGTCCCTCTGCCTACTTGTGATCTCTGTCTGTCAAATAAATTAATAAATTTAAATAAGTAAATAAACAAAAGGCTGATGAGATGAAGTAAGAATAGCAACCACCATTAAAATCAATATGCAGTATGTCTTTTTCAAACGAAGCCTTCCCCGGGATAGTACTTTTGAAATAGGTGCTGTCCCTTTCGTCCTTCAGGACTCGGCTTTCTGTTGGCTTCGTTTTCTTAAGTCACTTCCACACCGGACACGGGCCGGGAACTCACGGCCCCGAGATCAGGAGTCGCACACTCTGCCGACGGAGGCAGCCAGGCACCCCTTTCGGGGCTCAGTTTAGATGTCCCTCCCTAAAGATCCCTTTCGGGAAAGTTCAACTTCAGCGAGGACTCCCCTTTCTCCCCTCATTTCCCAGCTCTGCATCCTGTGCATTTTCTTCAGGGCACCCGCCGCACCTGGACATTCTCTCCCCATAGCCCCGAGGAGGCTTAAGGAGCAAAGAGACCGGCGGGTTCAGTAGCTGAGGGAGCGAGCCCAGGGCAACGCCCGAGTTCAGATCCTGGCTCAGTCACTCACCAGCTGTGTCCTGGAGCAGGTCCCTCAGCGCTCTGTGCCTCAGTGTCCCCTTCTGGAAAATGGGGACAATCAGAGTCTGCACCTCACAGACTGGTGGGGGTTGGTGAAGCAGTTAATGTGCGTGAGGTGCTGAGAACAGAGCCTGGGAAGGATTCAATTAAATGATCACCCTCCGGGACGCCTGGGTGGCTCAGTGGGTTAAAGCCTCTGCCTTCGGCTCAGGTCATGATCCCAGGGTCCTGGGATCGAGCCCCACATTGGGCTCTCTGCTTAGCAGGGAGCCTGCTTCCCCCTCTCTCTGTCTCTGCCTGCCTCTCTGCCCACTTGTGGTCTCTGTCTATCAGATAAATAAATAAAATATTTTTAAAAAAATGATCACCATCCCCACTGTTAACTTCATACATCTTCTTTGCTGAGGCGTGACCACACCAAGCTCAATTTCTGGTGTGGGGTCAGGGGTCCATGAAGGTTGGCACAGACTTTCCCTGACTCTGGCCTTAACCTGTGTTTCCAAATTCACCCCTACCTTTTATTCATGAAGCCCTTCTCTGGTCAAACTGAGTGTTTCTTCTGCACCCATACATCAGGCTCCCCTGCACCCCCCAACAGGGCTGCCCCCTCCTCCACCACCTGCCCCATCCTTGCTTCCTGTTCTGTCACCCCTCTCCCATTTCCCCAGCTCGCCCACCCACTAGGGCACCAAGCACAGCCCCGTTCCTTCTTCCTTGGGGAGACACCGCCCTGCTGACCCTGGGAAACCAGAGTCCCTGAGAGCGCATCCAGCGCCCGTGCTCATGGCCAGGCAGGTGGCAGATGTGCAGGGGAGTTACCCTGAGACCAGGACAGAGCAGGGCTTTGCAGCTTTCCTCTGAGGAGCTTGCATTCAGATGCCCTGTGCTGCCCTCGGCGAGGCTACTTCTAACGGCACGTGCAGTGACACGGTCTTCCAACGACCTCAAAGAGGGAACAAGACAAAATGATGCGGGACACAGCAGCCTGGCAGCGGGGCTTTGCAGCCACGTGGCTCCCGCTTTCCAGATGGTGTGACCTGGAGGCTGAAGCCACAGTCCCAGAGACAGCAGTCTAGAGGGAAGGCACCAGACCCGAGTCACTTTGGTTCTAGGGACGCCACTCTCTATACCTTGGTCTTTCAGAGCCTTGGTCGCCCCATCTGCAAACTAAGGGGTTTGGCAAGTGTCCCCAGAGGCTCCTCCTCCGGCAGTCCCTGACCTTCAGAGGCACCGCGATTGCTCCCCTGAAGCTTTTGGTCCAGGACAGAGGATGCAGATGACCCAGAAATCCCTCACCACATGGGGCTGCAGACCTCCTTGTGGCCCCAGGACCCAACCTGCGTCATGTTTGCCTTGCCCATTCATACCTCCTCCTTCTTCCCACCCGGCCACCCCTTCTCTGGCTCTTTGTACCCTGGGGTCAGGTCGCCCAGTCAGCAGAGTCATAGACTCCTCTGCCAGCGACTTCTCTTATCTCACTGCTCCCCTGCCTGCCCTCCCCCCAAACCCACCCCGCTGCATCCCGTGTCCTGCTCTGAGACTCTTCACCCTAAAAGTCAGCCCTCTCCGCCGCCTGTGTTAGTGCACAAGTCAAACCCTTTGGTGCTTCCCTGCTCTCTGGAAGGTGACGAGCAGACCCCTGGTCTACATGCACTGGCCAAGCTCCCTGCCCCCAGCGCTCCTCTTCCTGCCTCTCTCCCAGTGCTGGCCAGGCGGGAAGCGAAGTCACAGCATCACGTGGCTCCCGCGCACTCCAGCTCGCCCACACCCGGCTGCAGGAAGCCTCCCCCGCCAGTTCCTCCACCTGCTCCCATTCCAGACGCCCATGTCTCTGAACTTCTTTCCTGAAGCCTCCTTAGAAACATGTGAGAAAGGGAGATACGGGCAGACCACCTGCTACCTCATCATTTCACCTTACCGAGCCTCAGCCTCCTCATCTACAAAATGGGAAACTAATGTTGACCAAGCTCAGAAAGGAGATGGGATCGAAGATGATTCCCAAACAGGAAACCCCCCACGACGGTCAGGCTGATGCTAAACAAAGGCTGGCTTCTCCTCCTGCCCGTGGGCAGCCTCCACTCCAGTGGATGTGCCCAAGACCATGGGGTCTTGAGGGGCTGCTGGATTGCTGCTCCCCAGCAACCGCTGCCATAGATCACGTCAGCCCCACTCAGCTGTCTCGGAACCTCTGGCCATGTGTGTACAATATCAGAATAAAGTTGAAATTGAATCCAGAAGCCGTAACCCTTCATAAAACCCACACTTCGAATTCCCTGCCCTGAAATGCCAAACCAAAATAATAATAATAATAATAATAAATAAACACGACATTTTCCCTCAGAGGCACTGAATTTTCCCAAACTTGGCTCCATAAGACCTGGGGACCTTCCAAAGATAAGAAATGGGTGCAGGAAACCTCTCCCATTTCCTCGGGAAGGAATTTCTAGAAGGCGAGAGAGAAGCGGGATCCCAAGCCACCATGGGCCAGAATGATGGAAAAGTGACCCCTACGTGGTGCCAGGGGGAGAGCTTAGGGAGGATGCCTGCCCTGCTTTCCAGGCGGCTGCCTCCCCTGCCATAACCAGCCCCGTCTTCTTCTACCACTGAAACTTCCAGCTGCCCAGCAGCTGCCTGATGGAGGTCTACAACACATCTGGAGCTCACCTCAAGGATTTATAAATTTCTGCTCCTACGAGCTCAGCACAATGAACTTCACTCTGGGAGACACCTGTGAGAAGTGCCAGAAGGGGCTGGGAGAGAGAGAGAGAGAGAGAGAGTGTGTGTGTGTGTGTGTGTCCTAAAGAGCTGCGTTTCCAGAGGGCTCCCATCAGCATGGTGTGTTTATGCGAGGCTGCTGCGGATGGTGGGGCTACCTGTTCCAGCTGCCAGAATGATTTGCTAACGTAATTAACATTCCAGCTGAAACTGAAGAAGGTGGTTCAAGTCACCATGACTATTTTTAGGGGCCTCCTAATGGAAAACTCTTTCCCTTTCAAATCACACAGCTTTCTGTAATTAGGAGAGACTATTCTTCAAGCCAGAGCTTTTTTCCTCAAATGTCTGTGCTTTATTTGATGTTATCATGAAAATGCGTCTACTTGGAACATACCCCACGCAAAGCAAGCAGCATGGCTGGGCTGAGCCGAGCAGGGCACCCCCCATGCAGCAGAGGGAGGAGAGCCCCGCTCCCCCAGGCTCCCTGCCGCCACTCCACAGCCCACCGTGACCCACAGAGGATCTCAGCAGGGACTCAAAACCATCCGTGGACTTTTCTCCTGGGAACCAGCTAAGGGTTCCTGAGGGCACTGGCCCACCCAGAGTCATTTTTTAAATGTTTCTTCCACTGTTCCTGTCCTAGAATCACAGAGCCCCTCCCCTAGGTTCAGAAAAAAGCCCTCCCCATGCATTCAGAAACAGTCAGTGAGCGTCTGCTGGGTGCCAAGAGAGGGACGTGACCCTGAGGGCCTGGGACGCATGGGTGTGCACGGGAGGCCTCTGCATGGCCCCCACGGAGCTTATACTCTAGAGAGAGGGAGGTGACAGGGAAATAAGCCAGCGCATCAGTAAAACATACAACTTTGGATAAATACTTCAAAAAGAAAAAGGAAGCAAGAGAGAAAGTGAGAGAGGTAGGCAGGGAGGGGCAAGGAATAGAGGAGGGAGGCACCGAGGGGCAAAGGGAGGAGTAAGACGAGGAGTCGGGGGTTGAGGGAAGCAGGGGGCTGGGAGGCAAGAAAGCAAGGGGAGGGAGGCAGGGAGACAAGAGGGAGGGAGGAACGGGCAGGGAGGCAGGAGGTGGGGGGACAGGGAAGCAGGGGGAGGGAGGCAGGGGGCTGTGGCTAAGAGAAAGGGGGTTCCTCTTTGAGGAAACATTGGGTGGGGAAGCCCTCAATGAGGAAGTCTCAAGGGCCACCTGGCCCATCTGCCTAAGGTACTGGGGACAGCCGCACGGGGGCCAGGCAACCAAGTGGAGTCCTCCAGAGCATCTGGAGCTGGCAGAGCCTGACATGCTCCAAGCTGCGAGTTTAAACAGCTGTGGGATTACTGACTGCTGTGAGGTGCCCGGGAACTTCCCGCTGTGATGGAAATGCTCTGCATCCTGATTTGGGTGCTGGTTCTCCATTTGCTGAAACTCCACTCACTGTACACTTATTTCACTACGTGTGCATTTTACCACCGTTACATGATGCCTTAACTTCTTTTCAATGAAAGACTTTGACTCTTTAAGAGCAGTTTCAGCCTCCCAGTAGCACTCAGAGGAAGGAACAGAGATTCCCATATACCCTCAGCCCCTCCACACACACTCAGCCTTCCCCACTATCAACAACCCCCAGCAGAACAGAACGTTTGTTACAGTCGGTGAATCCAGCGGACCCTGATGCATCACTCTCACCCACAGTCTGTTGTTCACACTCGGGTTCACCCCAGATCTGTGCATTCTAAGAGGTTTGGACAAACGTAGAAATGCCTTGTCTCCCTTGTTATAGTATACAGAGTACACAACCTTACTTTTGTTTACCAAAAAACAAACAAACAAATAAAAGGATTTAAAACACCAAGGGCACCTGGGTGGCTCAGTTGGGTAAGAGTCTGCTTTTGGCTCAGGTCATGATCCCAGGATCCTGGGATGGAGCTCTGAGTTGGGCTTCCCACTCAGCAGGACATCTGGTCTCTCTCTCTCTCTCTCTCCCCCTCTGCTCTCCCCTGACTCTAGTAAATAAACAAATAAGTAAATAATTTTTTTTAAAGAAACACTCACCAGAAAGCAGGATCTTGTCTATCACAAGACACTTGCTTTCCATCTGCCTTGACGTTCTACATCTAAGAAGGGCTTCCAGGGAACGTCCCACTAACCCACATCCCACCTGCAAAGACCTGTGGGGATGACTTGCCCCTGGCAAGGTCCTTCCACCTCCCAGATTCTGTCTCTATAAATCCCAACTGCTGTCCACACCAGGCTTAACTCTTTTATAAGAACATATTTTGCCAAAATACGAATCTGGGTTGAATAAAGTAATTCACTGGTGCCTTCCCAGAAAGCAGCCCTATAATTTATGTTCTATACAGTCATGTGTAACAAATTGAGCCTGTGTGCCTGCTGTGAGTTACCTTCCCCAGACAGTCACTTGGTTCTAAATGCCTTTGTCCAGACCTGCTGGTACCCAGTGGTGCTGACTTGCTGGGCTAGTCAACAGCCCCAGAGTTTTCTCTTTCTGTTGCATGTCAGTGAGTCTCTGCGACACACACACCCGCGTGCAGAGGTTGGTAGTCAGTGCTCAACATCTAAAGCATGACTCGAATGGAAAGCCAGTAAAAGCTCCCTCAGGAACGGCTTTCAACAAGTTGCTCTGCTTTCATTTAAAATCAGCCAAGAAGGCGAGGGAGGAGTGGATAACTGTATACTCGCTTCTCTCCCATCATGTTCTTGGACAATGGCAGGGAGCGCCCAGAACTTCCGCGACGCCCGGGGATGGTCCCACGCAGGAGACACCTGGCTGGGCTCTTTCACTCCTTCCCTCTCTGTGCCTCCATGGCCTTGGCTGTGGGTTCTTCTTCAAGTGAATGCCCAAGACCATGTGCCCTACCCAGCAGAGGCCTTCCAATGCCATTGCAGCATGAATCAAATGTGACGGCCAGATTGTAACAGAGGATGGAGGAGGCAAGAGTTTCTCGGCCAACCGCACCTCATCTCTGACTCCCCGCTGACTCTGCATCAGGCTCCC
This sequence comes from Mustela nigripes, assembly GCF_022355385.1. Lineage (NCBI taxonomy): Eukaryota > Metazoa > Chordata > Mammalia > Carnivora > Mustelidae > Mustela > Mustela nigripes. The sequence continues at coordinate 184,316,462 of NC_081560.1, forward strand.
AGCGCTACTGCCCCCAAACGCCACAACCTGGATGCTTTCAAAGAACACAGAGCTGTCCTCCAGGTGCTCCAGGGGTTGGAAGTCCCAGCCCAAGGTGTGCGCCGAGCTGCTCCCTCCAGAGGCTCTAAGGGAGGGTCCCTTCTGCCTGTTTCATCTTCTGGGGACCCATGTGGCGCCACATCACTCCAGTCTCTGCCACCAGCATCACACTGCCGTCTTCCCTCTGACTGTCCCTGTCTGCTGTCATGTGGTATTCTCCCTGCATGTCCAAGTGTCTGTCCGAATCTCCCGCTTCCTATAGGGACAGCCACGCACTGGGTTAAGGCCCACCCTGATGACCTCATCTTAATGTGGTTATTTCTGCCAAGACCCTATTTCCAAATAAGGTCACGTTCACAGATACTGGAGGGTAGGGCTTCGACATGTCTTTTTTGTGGGGACACAATTCAGCCCCGAATGAACCTGGATTATGTTTCCCTTACTGTATCTAGTGTGCTGACTCTTTCACTTGCTAAGTCATTCAGCAAACATTTATTGAGGGCCTATTGTGTTCTGGGCCCCTGCGCTAAGTGTAGGGATTCCTGGCCTCAAAGCCTTACTGGCCAGGGGACAAGTGAATAGAGATGACTGTGACATCATGCTGAGCTGGAGCCCTCAGGGGCACGGCAGCCCCTCTCCCTGGTGGGGCTTCTCGCCCAGTTTTCGGCATCCAGGCACTTCTCAGACGGGAGGGAATGGTGACAGAGCTGAGGACCGCAGCTGAGTCCGAGCTACCCAGGCAGTGAGGTCCAGGGCAGAGGGAGTTCCAAGAGCCCAGAAAAGAGACGTGTCGAGCTGTTAGGACCTGGGAGAGTCAGCACCGCTGGAACAGAGAGGTGTCTAGAGGTCACATGAGGCACCTGTCAGGTCACCGTGAAGTCCAAGGCATCACAGAGCGCCCCTGGGAGCCAGCTTCTGGGCCCGTATCTGCACCAGTGCCCCACAGCAACCCTGCCATGGAGGGGTTCTCAGGTCCACTGCACGGTTGAGGAAACAGGCCCATCTCCCAGCTCACTTGAGGGGCAGTGATAGCTGGACTCTGGGACTCTGCTCCCAAGCCGCCCAGGCCCCAGCCACATCTGCACACTGGCCCTCAAGAGACAGTCCTTAAGGGGGAAGGAGAGAGTGAGCTGATGGCTATGGGTAGTCTGTTTTCATTTTTAGCATCCTCTGAGGCACTTGCCCTGGGGCTCACAAGCAGGACCCCCAGCACACCCAACCCCATCCAGCCCACTGGTGAAGGGCAATGAACTCGTTTTTGTCCTGGACCCTGGTAAACAATCCACTCCTGCCATTTTGACTCTCATGACTTTCCATTAAAAAATAGAAAAGAAAAGGAAAAGAAAAGAAAAGAAATTCCCAGTACAGTTGACCATGGAGTTATTTTTGTCTCTCTGAAGCCAGCTCATGGGTCAATTGTTTTGTTGCTGTTTCATTTGCCAACTGGCTTTGCAGGCATGGAAGAAAGTACCAGCACTAGTCCTCTCGCCGCACACCGCCCCCCCCACCGGTGGGGTGCCACACACGCAATGCAGCAACCCTGCTGGGGAGCTCCCTGGCCACCGGGAACTCCTGCCGTGCGGGGGGACCACCCTCCCGATGGAGAGGGCGCCCAGGCTCTGCTCTGGAGAGGCGAGAGCTCTGGATCTGCACAATTCTCCCTGGAGTTGGCTGTCGGGCTTTCAGCCTTGATTTGATTAATGTGGATAGACTTTGGCAGCTGCATTCTTGGAAGAACCTGGATTGGTTGTGTGTGTACAGAAAATAAAAGATGCACTGTGGGTGTTTTGAGCTGAGCATGACTAATAGCTAGGCTTGTTCGGATAGGAGCAGTCAAGCCCTGGCTATTTTAACTTGTTCACGGATATGCCAAAGAAGCTGTCTTATCTAAATGCGGGGTCTCGGGAGAATCCAAAAGAAGATCCTGTACTCCGAGCAGCATTTGGTGAATGGCAAGGCTAGGACACACATTCCCCGCCTTGATCCTTTTTCTAATAATTGTTCCGCTAGCACAGGCACGGTCAAAGGGCGCCAGCATTCTCAAATCACGAACATGCTCGTGCGTGTAGATGGGGGCGCACACATGTCTAAACGAACACAGCTGTATATGCACCGCCGTAAGCCCACAGAGGGAATTCAAGGTGACTAGCAAAGCCTCACATAATAGGATAATAGAATAATAAATGAGAAAATCAGGGCAGGTGAATTAGAAAATGAGGAAGGAAAATAGAGGAAGGGAACGGAGAGGGGAGAGGAGCAGCTGTGCAGGACAGGGAGGAAGGGGAAGACCGGCCGGGGGAGGAGGAGCGAGAAGGGGAAGCGGTGAACAAAGCTTCTGTTTCCATGGTAACCATGGAGACCAAGGCTCTGATGCTCTGTTCTGGGAAGGTGCTGGGGACCCGTGGTCTCACCACACACAGTGGGCCTCCTTCCAGCCCAGAAGGCAGCAGCCTCCCGCATCCCGGAGGCTGGGAGCTGCCCTCGGCCCCGGCTGCACCTGCTGGCCCCGGGGTGACCGCGGCACACCCCCGCCCTTGGGGATCTGGGTTCCACCCGAGGGGGGTGCAATTGTGTTGGCTGGTGGCTCAAACTGAAGGTCAATGCAGCTCTTGCCAAGGTTGGCTGTGGACTCCCTGTGGCCAAGTACGACTTGTCCTCTTCTTCCTTGATCTCTCGGCAACGTTGGACCCCGTGGACTGTGGCTTGCTTCCCAAACACTCCCCCATCTTGGATGCTGAATGCCTGACTTCCTTGGCTGTCCTCCCACTGTCCTGACCAGGCCGGCTCTGCCTCCTCATCCTTCGCCCAGACCTCAGACAGTCCCGGTATCTCACATGGGGCCCTTGTTCTTCTGTTCTCCCGCTTCTCTCTCTGGGGGCTCTCCAACTTTCCTGTGGGTTTAAATACCCCTCATGCAGATGGGTCCCAAGTAGACCCCAAGCCCCAGCAGCTCTCTGAACTCCAGGTCAGTATATCCACAGCCTGCTGGACCTCTCCACTTAGACATTGCATCAACATCCTGATGGAAATCCAAAGTGAATTCTTGATTGGCTCCCCCAAACTTGTTTTCTCCTCTCAGTAGATGACACCATCCGATTCCCGGAGAGTGACTTAAACCAGAAACCTGGCACTCCGCTTCATTTCCACATCCCCAGCACACGGCCATCAGCACGCCACTGCAGTCCATTCAACTTCCAAAACGAACGGAGTCCCCTTTCCCCCTGATTCTCTAGAATCCCGACTCCCGTCCTGGCCACCACTGTCTTCAGCCTGAGTTTGCTCAAGGGCCTTCTAACCAGTCCCAATGCCGGCTCTTGCCCCCCCGGCCCCCCGGTTCGGTTTGCATGGGATCGGTTTAAAACCAGAATTGGATCCAGTCATCCCTCTGCTTTAATGACCCGCATCACATTAAAAATCAAAGGCTAACTCCTTTCTCAGGCATTTGAGATTGGACCTGTTCCCACCAACAGCCTCCCTGGCTCCTTCCCCATCCTTCCCTCCAACCAACTTTTTGTACTTTCTCCAAAATGTGGGGTCTTTCCTGCCTCCAAGACTTGGCACCACTCACTCGCACTCACTCTCTGCCGCACTGTTCTCTGCCCCCCCCCTTCTCATCCCTGTGCACTTCCTCCCTCCCGCTCTCCAAAACAAGCCCCGCCTACTGTTCTCTATCCCCACCAGCTCCTTCCTTCCTTCCTAGCACTTAGAATGCTGGTCATCTTTTATTAGCTTGTTGCCTTGTGTAACGTCAATCTTCCTTGCTACTCTGTAGCTCCTTGAGGACAGGCACTGTGTCTGACTTACTGTCACTGTTCAGAATTGGTCCTGAGTCAATGTTCGGTCCTGGTTACTCTGAAAGCTAAGCAAACTACAGGAGACTGAGAGAGTGTCCTCTAGGTGTTCCTGTTCTAGTTCTGGTTGCTCTGGAAGCCGGTGTGCAGCCCCAGCCCTGGAGTTCCCCTGAAGACCTCCGGAATCTTCCAACCAAGCTCCCTTCTGGGGTTGATTAGCTTTCTGTTACTGCAACCGGAGTCCTCTCTAGTGCCCACACCAGAGCCCCTCTCCATGCCCTCTGGGGAGCCAACCTCCAGCTCTGGCAGCTTGTGGATTTCAGGACACTTGGCATAAGACTTGTTTTGCTCTCAGGCTTGAAGGCGGGTGCAAGTTCCAGTTCCCGCAGGAGGGAGACCATCTCAACCAGCACTCATTCCAGCCCTGGGAGCAACACGCTGGCCACCACTGAGCTGGAATTGCATCCCAGGGGTGGGGCAAAACCCCACGATTTGTGTGACAGGGTGTGTGGGCGAAAGGTGAAGAGGAGAAGGGACCCATGAGGTAAGGGCCAGGCTCCTGACAAGCCACAAATTGTGCAAGGCTCCCAAATATTCTGGGCTTCTCAGTCCAGGTCTGTGAGCCTGAGACAGCCAAGCCACCAAGCCACCCAGTTCAACGGCCCCTGCAACACCCCCACACCAGCTAGGTATGACGGACCGCTCCTCCTCGTCACAGAAGCTTGCCATTTTTCTCCAACTGCCTTAAGCTCTGTTAAACTTTCCTGTGTGTGTGCCCAAGTGTGCACAAGCGTGCAAGCACGCATGGGTTTAATCTCATTAACTCAGAAGCTCCTCCAGGGCAGGGACCTCGGATCTCAACCACACTCAACTCAGACTCAGAGCCCGCAGCATACAATGCACATCAAATTCACGTTCCGTGGTTTGATCTGCCTACATTATCCCAAGGGTCCCTGCCAGCTCCAGCTCAAGCTGCCTCCCACTTGCCCTGGGGCAGGGAGGGAGAAGGGGAGGAAGCGGGTGGGAAGAAGGACAGCTGGAAATAGAGAAGCCAGGAGGGAGCAAGGAGAGGGAGGGTGGGCAGGGGAGGCTGAGCCCAGCTTTTCTGGAAATGGAGTGAGGTTGGGTGGGAACACAGACAGACAGAAAGAGCTTGAGGCAGTGAGGCAGGGAGTGGGCGATGAAAATAGATCTATATGATCACCAGATGCCAAAATATTCAGAATATCATGAGTGTCCCTGGAACATCTCTCTAGAGAAGCCCATAGGAAAGATCCTTCATTCCATTTCTAATTAAGGATCCACTTTGAGGTACCGAGTCACAGGAAGGAAAGTTACAGTGACTAACATTTTTAATGTCATTAAAATAATTAAACGACATAGTCATTTCTTACACCCAGCATGGACTTTTGTCAATGCTTTCCTTCAAAATGAAATACTGCAAAGACACTGGGGAGTTGGAGAGAGCCCGTGGACAGAACCTCCAGTTCAACCGCCGCCCTATGCGGCCAGATGTAATGGGCTTCACAAGACATTGAAATCTTCTTACTATTTCATACTCATAGTAGCCATAATGCCTCAGATTTTAATGGCCTGTTCTTACCTAATGGGCAAATGTGCTCCCACTAACATTCCCATTTTGCACACTGAAGAGGGGAGAAGGATTCGTAGCCCCATTTTACAGAAGGAATAACCTGAGTCCAGCACACAGTAAGTGCAGATGGTCCCTGAATGCTCGCTGTACCCTGGGCACCAAGCTTCTCGTATGTTACCCTCCTGACCCCCCACAATTCTGGAGATCTGAGCAAACATTCAAATGTAGGCAGTCTAAGAACACATAGACATAGGCTTAAACACTATGCTACATCATCTGTTCGATAAACATTTACTGAGCACCTACTATGTGCCAGACACCGTGCTGGGTGCCAGGAAGTAGCAGGGAATGAGAGAGAGAGTTCCCTGTACTAGATGACATTATAGTAGGGACACTCACCAGGGAAGTGATGACAATTATATACAGAGAAATGATCCAGGAAGAAATTAAAACACTATGTCGTAATCAAGAGTATATGGAGGGTGACAGAGGAGTCAGGGGCCTCCTGGGGAGGTGACTTAAATTGAGAGATGAATGACATGAAGTACCCATTTGCAGAAAGAAATGGGGCAGAGCATTCCAGACAGATGGTAACACAAGGTCTAAAAATGTTTACCTTATTGGGCTCAGTAATTTTACTCCTGAATATCTGTTGTAAGATAAGAATTCTTAACACAGAAAAAAGGTGTTTTCTGTGGCTTATTCATAACAATGGAAACAAATGAAAATGACCTAAATCCCATAGGGGAAAATTTCAAGGAACACAAAACATGTGGTCAATGAAATATTATGCAACCATGAAAAATAATCTTACAGGCTTTGATTCTGGCTGGGAGGTACCCCCCACTCCATTCTTCCCATGCCTACAACTAAAAACCTTGAAACTCTATGAAATGACTATCAGAAAAAATAAATAAGAAAAAGCAGAGTGGAGAGAAATCAGAACTTGAAAAAATACAAATATGGGAGTGAGCATCTTGGGGTCCCCTCCTGTGCTTTCTGGCTTAGACACAAAGGCAGTCAAATCCCGAAATCATGCAGCAGATGTAGACAAAATAAACTCCAAGAGGATTCCTTCCTTTCTGGCCAGAGAACCAGCAGGGCAGCCCCTGCAATACAGAGTGTGAGGCGAATCCCCAATTCATTTTCCAGTCTTTTTCCTTTTCCTCCCCAGCCCCACCCTGAGCGAGCCCCAGTCAGGAAGCTGCCCCCGTTAGCATCCATGGGCATGGCAGTCACGCAAGCACTGAAAATTCTGAGAAAACTATTTTCTCTGACTAGAGGAACCTGGAAGAGGGGTCCCTAGGGCTTGAAGCGAGGCACAAAGAATGCCTGTGACTTTCTCTTTCTTTTCTTTTACAAGCTGCTTTGTCCCTAAGGCACACCAGGCACAGGGTATGTGTGAGAATATAAGGAAGCTAAAAGCCCCAGCTTTCCAGTCAGGGCACCAGGAGAGGGGGCCATGGGAGCTGGAATGTATGGAGAAAGCTGGAGAAAGAGATCCCTTGGATCTGTGTATGAAGCCCCAGGATCATCTCTGAACCACGTGTGTGTGTGCAGAATTGACACAAAACAGGAAAAACAAGTTTTCAAGAACTTAACTGCAGTACAATCACAGTCCAGATGCCAAGCTGGACCCCACATAGGGAACACATCTGAATAGTGTGCCCTATTCAGATGTGTGGGACACATCTGAATAGTGCAGCAAAGGCCTTGAAAAGTAAGCTGACATTGAAACTGCAGCCCACAGAAGATAGGTAAGGACTTGTCCACCCTAAGCAGGTTAGTTGTCCACTAAAACAAATCAACAAAAAACATTTATCAGAGGCTTTTTATAGCACACAAGAGTCTCATGACATAATATTCAAGCTATCCAAAATACGATCTGAAATCACTTAGCATACTAAGAATCAGGGAAATCCCAACAAACTCTCAAGGCAAAAGACAATCAGGGCAAGCCAACCACAAGATGTCCCAGCTGGTGGCACAATCAGACAAAGGAGTTAAAATAAGTAAGACAAACATGCTCTACAAAGTAGGAAAGAACACTGTTGAAACAAATAAAAAGTTAAAAGTTCACAGCAAAGAAAGAAAACCAATAAAAAAGAACCAAGTGGAGATTTTAAAATTGAAAAATACAATAGCTAAAAAATATATATATATTTTTTAATCACTAGAGGAGCACAATGGAATGGAGTAACATCTCAGAATCTTTTGGGACAACCCCACAAGGTCTAGTATCCATGACATTGGAGGCCCAGAGAGAGAGTGATATTTAAAAAAGGAAGAAAGGAAGAAAGAAACAAAAAAACAAAGAAACAAAGAAAGAAAATAAAAAATGTTTTTAAATTCTCAAATTTGGTAAAGGACATAAATTTACAGATTCAAGAAACTCAGCAAAACTCAGGCAAAATAAGCTTAACTAAACCCAAGTTAAGATACATCATCACGAAACTGCTGGAAACCAAAGATAAAGAAAAATTCCTGAAATCAGTCTGAGAAATGATGCATTACACATAGCGAAATACCAATTTGAACGATGGTAGATTTCTTATCAGAACCTTGGAGCCCAGAAGACAGTTGAATTATTTTTAAAGTTCTTAAAAGCAAGAACCATCAAGCCAGAATCCTCCATGTAGCACAAATATTGCGTAGGAATGAAAGTGAAGTAAAGACATAAAACCCAAGAGAATTTATTGCCGGCAGTAGATACATTACAGAATAAACTGTGTAAGTCAGAACACTACAGAATTATTTTATAAAGGGTTGGTAAAACTTTTAAAGTTCCTATGACCTTATGTTTTAAAACCGCATGATACAGACTGAAAAAAAACATATGATTACAGTTATGTCCAACAGCATGACGGCAATGTACTTCTTCATAGAGTGAGGCTGGATGTGAGGAAAATAGTGTTATTAGTGACTTCTTTTGGTAAAAAGAACTATTGGTAATTTTGCTCTTCATTTATTTTTTTTCCCCAAAATTTCAGTAGGTGATCAACTATCATTATAATGTTAAAATAATTCCTTCTAAAGCACTGGTTAGTTTGGAAAAAAGGCAAAGTCCCTGTCTCAGTTTGGGTACAAAAAAACATAACATGCTTATCATATCGGTTTCTTGTTAGAGAGCAGGAGTGTGGTAGAGTGCCCACCCCATGAAGAATATGGCAAACTTAACTTTCACCCATTCTCATGAGGTTCTAGTTATTTAAGAGAACCGGGATCAAAACAAACAAACAAACCAGCAAAAACCTAGAGTTCAGTATCGTTGATCATTATTATTAAAGCCTGCCCCAAATTCTGAATTCTGTTTATGTGTTTATGTGGGAAACAAGGTCTTTAGGGAAAAGAGTCTCCAGGATGCTAATGGTGATCATTGCTCTACAATTGATAGCATCATCCATTGAAAGGAACAAAGCCCAAAGCAAAACATAACAAAACAAAAAACCCAAAGAACAAAAACCAGCTAGCCACACATGGCCAACGGGGGTTTAAGAGCTTAAGAGATGCTGGCACAGGAGACGAGAGCCAGGAGCAGGCCACCAGCCTCTGGAGACAACTGGGTGGAAACAACCCTCTGAGAGGCGTGAGGTCAGCCTCCAGACCAGGGACAAGCTGAGACACTCAGAGGCAAAACCAGAGTCACTCAGGGGAGTGCAGGGCGGTCATGGAGGTAGCCTCCTGTGCCCTGATGGGCCTTCATCAGGAAGAGAAAGACAGGCATGTAGGAAGCTGGGAAGAATCCTGGAGATGTGGCCATGCAGAGCATAGGTTGGCCATTCCCCTACAGCTCCTCGCTTGGGGGAGGAAAACCAAGTCCCGTCTTCTACCTCTTCCAGGAGCCAAGAAGGGAAACTGAGGTCTGAGGCTTGTGGCGTGTGCTGGCTGGCGGAAGCCTTCCCTTTTGTACAGGGCTTTTCTGCCAAGAGAAGGCGGGCTCCCACCCTACCCCATCTTTCCTTCACTGCCCTTTGCATTCTTCCCCTTGAACTGAGAATGGCTCTTGTCTATTTCAAGATTTCTCAAGCTATAATACCCTCACGGCTTGCATGGAGCACTGGGTGTGGTGAAAAAATAATGAATACTCTTTTTCTGAAAATAAATAAATTGAAAAATTTTTAAAAAAATAAATAAAATGCCCCTTTTGTATGGGCAAACCATGAAATTAAAAAAAAAAAAAAGATTTCTCAAGCTAAACACGGTCAGCTTTGGGGGCATCCTTTTATCCATTGTTTGGGGCAGTCCTCTGCACAGTAGGGTGTCCCGCATCCCCCCTAGCCTGTAGCCCCTGGAGGCCAGAAGCACCCAGCCCCACAGGGCTGACGACCAAAAACGTCTTCAGGGGCACCTGGGTGGCTCAGTGGGTTAAAGCCTCTGCCTTCAGCTCAGGTCAGGATCCCAGGGTCTTGGGATCGAGTCCCACATCAGGCTCTCAGCTCAGCCAGGAGCCTGCTTCCTCTCTCTCTGCCTGCTTCTCGGCCTACTTGTGATCTCTGTCTAGAAATAAATAAAATCTTAAAAAAAAAAAGTCTCCAGATGTTGCCAAATATGCCCCGGGGAGCAAAGTCAACTAGAACATTTTAGAAACTTCATGGGTAGTGATTTTGGAAGAGCTGGAGGTGTGTCCACTTGTCTTAACTAGAATGGTCACAGAGGTCGGCAGAGCCCAGAAGAATAAGGGCCAAAAATGTCAAGTTCAAGGTTTGTTTTTCTAATTTGAAAAAGGGTAAAACATTGTCGGGGGAGGTGATACCATGTTGTCTGGAGATGACACCATGTTAATTCAGTGCTGCTCCACCCGAATATTCCTCCTAGTCCTCCTGCGCTAGTGGTGCTCATTGAGCCACTCAAACCACGCTCATTACTGCTGCGTGTGCAAGTCTCCTCGCCTGGCGACAGCTGGCCAGGTCAGCTCACCTCTGTGACCACCTCCCTGGTGGTCACAGAGACCACAGAACTTTGCAGTTTAGAAACTGTACTTGACCTCACAGAGCTCCACAGTATTGCTGAGAGTTGAGATTATTCTCCCCAAAGAAAGAGATAAACCTCCCCAAAGAGAAGGAGGCTCAGAGAAGTGAGAGAACTTTCCCCAGTGGGTAGGGCTGGGGAGGAGGGAAATCTCGATGGAATGTCCCCAGCTTCAGCGAAAGGGGGGAAAAAAGAGCTCCATTTTGCAAACCCAATGCAATAAGGAACTCAGGCTGGAAACATGGGTGAAAAATAGGGGGGAAGCAAGACATTCCCATGGTGACAGCTCGTCATCCCACAGAAGACGAACTACAAAGAGAAAAGTCGCTTTAATGTGGAGACCTCTCATGGTTGCTCCCTTAACCAAGTGATGGGATCCCGGGCAGTGGCTCAGCCTGGCACTGCAGGGCCTGCCGACAGCTACAGTGCCGCACGCCCCGCCCGCCACCCTACAACACGGTATTTCACCCAAGAAATCTAATGAAGTTTCTAGCTCTCCCTCCCAACTCAAAGTAAATGTGGCGGACAGAAGAACATGCAAAAGCCACAAGGAGACAAAAAGACAAATTGAAAACTTGGGGCATTCTAGAAGATAAGTGGTCTGCATTCTCCAAAAAACTCGTGTTGTGGAAAAAAGAAAGTGGAGAAACCATTCTGAATTAAAAAGACTGAGAGGCTAGAACACCAAAGGCAACGTGTGTAGCTGAACTGGAGACTGTTTTTGGTTTTTTTTTTTTTAATACCCGTGAAACACATTCTTAGGACAGGTTGAGGAAATACGAACTTAGACTGAATATCAGATAGCAAAAATAATTATTTTTAGTGTAGCAAAAATATTGGTTGATACAAGAAAGGGTCTTTGTTCTCAAAAGAAATAGAATTTAGGTGTGAGATGTCATACTAGAACTTACTTCCAAATGTGTGTGTGTGTGTGTGTGTGTGTGTGTGTGTGTGTGTTCAGTATATATTTACAGTCAGGAAACAGATATAGATACGGTCCTACAGAGAGAGCAATCAAATATGGCAAAATGTTTAAATGAATCTAGGTGAAGCGTACATTCTGTGAATTTGACAAATGTTATTAAGGATTAGGGGTTCCTGTTCCCATAGCAATTCATTAATGTGTCCGTTCAGCTATGACAGTGAGCACTTGCTCTATATAATTCAGCAATTCCAGCTGACCTTAAGAAGCCCACCAGCCACAGAGACGGGGAGGAAGATGAGGCCAAAGGAACCAAGTTAGCCCCAGATCTGGTGCTATTTCCACCGCTTCACCTATAAAGTTTCAGCAACAAGTGATTGGGGGAGGGGTTTCCTACCCCTTGGCTATTTCTCTCAATTCAGCGTAATCTCTAATATGTAAAAATTGTACCACTTTAAAACAATCCAGGAAGTCAGGCTTGAATCCTTGCCTAGTTCTTCGGCGAGTTTCCAGAGCTCATTAAGTAGCGGAGATTATTAGAAAGCATCCACACGCTTATTAATTTTTTTTCCAGTGAATCAAAGATCATCGTTGCCAGGCTTTGTTAAATCTGCGAAACACATTGGCATTTTGATTGCTAATTAGCGTATAGAGAGAAATAGTGGCTTCAACAGCCATTTCACATAATAGAGTGAATTTAATGGAAATGCATAAATTTCAAAAACATTCTAATTCGTAAACATCCTCTTGGCAATCTATGCCTATGCCAAAATATTTGTAAGTTCTGTACATCCAGAAAAACTGGCAACTCCCAAATCCCTCTCTTATGTATTGCAAGGTAGAGCTCTGGGCTCCTGCAACACTGGCCTGCCCCTCCCCCCACTCTTGCCACAAGGTTTTTATCTTTTGTGTACCTGTGAGCTCCTCCTATAGACTGTAAGATTCATTTGTTCATTCATTCATTCATTCATTCATTTATCAAATACTTATTGACCTCCTACTATGTGTCAAGGCTTGGTTCTGGAAAGCAGAGATGTGGTAGTGAACCAAATTTATGGATTTTAAAGATATACTTATAACAAGTTGCAATAACTTAATACAATCAAAATTAGCCTCCAAGATCTACATGTTAGAAAGAAAATACTTTCTACTGAAAGTAGAAATAGGAATGAAATGAAGTAGAAATAGAAATGAAATCCCAGTAACCGATATGTGCATGTAATGCTTTGAAAGCGTGGCAGAATTGCAGGTCCAAAAGAGCCTCGGAGGTCATATACCCCAAGGTCACCACTTTAGAAGCTACCCAGGATCTGCCCTTCCCATGGTGGTTCACAGAAGGGCCAGAGGGCAAGGTCAGCAGTGCCTGTGCCACATTCGCAGTGTTCCACTGGCTGAAGTAAGTCACTGGGAAGCAGTGAGGACCTAGGCACGTTAACCCCGTCTTTCAAGGGCCGGTCTTACAGTCTTTGCTCCCTCCTTCTGTCCCTAAGATTTAACCCAGACACTGCCTTCTCTGAGAAGCCCTCCTTGGGCTGGATGTCCCTTGAAGGGCCCCCAGGGACCTCAGCTTACCTCTATCATCCACTGACCGGTTTTATTGGAATCATTCGCTCACATGTTCTTCTCTCTCCCTCTACCTGAACACCGCAACATCCATTCTCTTCTCCTTCAGAACTTAGAGAACACCATTTTTGTACAGGGCAGTAGACAAAATGGCAGTGGGTCCTGATAAAATTATTCCCCTTCCTTGGTTGATTCTCTTGCAAGTAGGCTGTGTGTTCCACAACATGGCCTGGCTTACTGTAAAGCTTTCTGGAAGGAGATAGACTCAGCTAGCCTGATTCCCTGTTGGTTGCCCTTTATTCTTTGCCTTGGGGTGGGGTGCACACAAACATGAGAGATCCTGGAGCATGATGTGATGTCTGGAGATGCAGCAGCTATACTGAAACCATGAGGACTACAACCTTATGGACTAAAACCATAAGGCATAGCAAAAAGATAGGAAGAGAATGGAGACCCCATTGGCTTCTGAGCTGCTGCATCAGTTCCGTAGTGCATGGCTCCAGGTATATTGTGACATGAAGAAACTTCCTTTACTGCCTTCAGTCATTGCCGGTCTGGTTTCCTGAGTCCCAGCCAAATGCACCCTAACCGACAGAGCCTCTCAGATGAAGTACAAGGTCAAGCACCTAATAAGATCCCAGAAAATGCTCATGTGTGGCTAGCGGGCCCTACTAACCTCTGCCAAATTTCTCAGCTCATTGTCATCACTTCCCTCTCCTGATTTCCAATTTTGGCCACACTCCACACTGCACACATGGTGCCCTCTGTGCTCCAACCTCTGGCTCACCCCAGGGCCTTTGCATATGCTGCTCCCTTAACAAGAAGCACTTTCTCTCTGCTTATCTCCCATAAGGCCTCCTCGAGGAACATTCCCTGGCAGCTTCCTGTGCCCTACCCTCCACTGATACTAGACAGACAAAATGCCCTCTCTGCCTCAATGTCCTCATCCATAAAATGGGCCTGCTAACAGTATCTGCCTTGAAGAGTTGTTGTGAGAAATGGATCAGCCGATTCTCACAAATTGTCAGAACAGCAGAGGCTGACACAGCACCTATCACATGTCACACCCAATTCTAAGCCCTTACATGCAGTAATTCCTTTACTCCTCTCTGTGATCCCATGAGTACTAATATCACCTTCACTTGATGGGGTGGCGGTACTGAGGGACAGAGAGGTGGAGCACCTTGCCCAAGGGATCACAGACTTTGAATCTTCTCAGACATCCAAAAATAGAGATGAGTCATCCCAATGGACTTCTTTCCAGACACCTGACCCACAGAATCTGGAAGCATAAAAAGGTAGATGCTGGGGCGCCTGGGTGGCTCAGTGGGTTAAAGCCTCTGCCTTCGGCTCAGGTCATGATCCCAGGGTCCTGGGATCAAGTCTCGCATCGGGCTTTCTGATCAGCGGGGAGCCTGCTTCCCCCCCCTTCTCTCTCTCTGCCTGCCTCTCTGCCTACTTGTGATCTCTGTCTGTCAAATTAATTAATTAATTATTATTTTTTTTTAAGGTAGATGCTATATGCCACTAAGTTCGGGTTGGTCGGTTACATAACAGTAGTAACTAGGATATGTGGCTGCCCCTGTGGGTGCCTGGGAAGCCACTGGTGGTTCTGTGTGGCACAGGGGACACTCGCAGGCAGCCTGCAGCTGATCCCTCTGTTGGACAGGAGGCTAGGCCAAAGAATCCTCAAGAAGCCAGCAGACTCGAAGCCAGAAGACACCTTGAGGTCCTTGTCAGAGGACCTGAGAAAGGGAGCCATCACGGGTGATGGGGGAGGGGCAGGCAGTACCAGGACAGGTGATGCCTCAGAATGCAAGCTGGACTGTGACTGGGATGGACACAGCGAGGGCTCTGAGAAGGCAATGGGCTGGGGCATCAGCAGATCATCCCCTGGAGGGAACGAGGCTGGCTGAACTTTACGGAGCTAGGGCCTTCCTGGTTGGCCCCCTTGGTGGCTTTATGGGGTGTAGTCTACAGGGTCCCTGTCAAAAGAAAAATTGTAGAATAGCAACTGCACCTGAGCAAAGATCAGTGACACTGAGGACCAAGCAGACCATGGGTCTAGGAGGAAGAAAGCCAGGAGGTCACCCTGGAGGAAGCCTCCTTTGTCCCTGCACCAGATGTTTCACTTCCCTTTAGATCCCGCATTGAAGTGGGTGCTCTAGCCAAAGCCCTGGCCATGGCTGCTCTCAGCCCCGCCTCTGCTCATGGAGGGCAATGTTCCTTGGCCTTCTATAGGCCTTATCTTAAAACAGCTACCTCCACGTGACCTACCACCCACGAGCTTCTGCTTTGACAACAGGGAGGCAGGCAGCCCTCCCTGTGGGGCAAGTATACATCACGCCCCTAGACATAGCCTGCCCCCAGCCAGCCCACCCTCACGTTTCAATACCCCGCCCATAATCTGCAGGAAGGGGCAAAGCATCAGAAACACATTCCCCACCGCCAGGTCCTACTCCCCTAGGTCCAGGGCCTCCTGGATTTGCCTCGACCCCCTGCAGAAGTGGCCTGGACATACGTGTGCTGGCCCCTTGTCCCCCACATAGACGATACACACGGAAAGGACGGCTCAACACAAAACACCCTGATGGCCTGACTGCCTTGCTTGGGAAAATCTGCGCCCAGGGTCACATAGGGGACTGGCAAGGGAAGCCCAGACTCTCCCTGGAGCCTCTTGCTGGCCTCCCAGCCCTGCCATCAGTTTCCCAATGAGAGGCCGCGCCGTCAGGGCTGGAGGGAGAGCGCTGTCTGCAGAATAAGAACAAACTGGGTCCTGCGGCTTCCAGGCTCAGGCTTTAGTTTATCTTGGGCCTGAAGCCTTCCAGAGGAACGTGGTCCTCCCTCGGACAGGGAGGGACCAGCTGGGCGGAGCGGGCGTGAGAGTGTGTGTATTGCTGGGCCCCACACTGGCCGCCTGGCGCTCACGCCTCAGAGCCGGCTGACCCAGCAACCTGGCCTTCCACTGCCATCGGGGCCTCAAAGTGCACACAACTGAGAGCTAACTGGCCCCTCAGACCTCCATCCGGGGAACCGGGATCTGCAAATTCAAAACAGGCCTGCCAGCTGCCATGTGCTTTTAATTTCCCTGTTACGGTAAAAGCAGGGAAAAAAGACATTCAAAGAGTGAATCCAACAAGTCACTAGAAGAAAGCTCCCCAAACAATTTGCAATGGCATTTCCTGGCGTTAATTTTAATTGGGTAGTTTAATGTTTGGTGATCATAGCCCTTTCACAGCTGCAGAACACAGGCGGCCCAGGAAGTCGCCAGCACTGGGTAATGAGCTCATAAATCCCGTGTCCCCAAAGCAGCAGACCTGAGCGCAGGCAGGGAAGGAACTTACCCACACTGGGTTTGCCACGATGTCCTGGTTTATGGCCCAGGCTTGAGTCTCCAGCCATATCCGTGAGGACAACTTGACCTTGGTAGCCTCAACAGAGAGCACGGACCATGGAGGCTCCCCCAGTGGCTATGGGCCGAATGTTTGAGCACCACCAAACTCCAACCCTCTCGGGGTGATGGTCCGAGGAAGTGGGGCCTTGGAGGTCAAGTGGGCCTGGTGAGGTCATGGTGGAGCCTCCGTGAATGGGATGAGCACCCTTGTAAGAGTCACCAGCCTGCCCGCTCCCCATCTATGCTCCCTGCCTCCCTTTGTGCGGATGCAAGGAGAGGACGCTTGCCAGAACCCGACAGATTGCAGACTCTCGGCCTCCACCTCGGTGTGAAATAAATTTCAGCTGCTCATAGGCCATCCCATGGGTGGCACTTTGTTTAGTAGCCCACACTGACTAAGGTACCAGGCAAGGAGGGCCCCCAAAATGCAGGGTAGGGACTGGCCACCAGTAAGAAGGAGGGGGTCACAGCGGAGAGCCTCGGGGTATCTGTTTGCTACTTAACAAAGGGGAAAGGGAGCCGAGGGGAACTTTTTGGGAAACGACTCCTTGAACAACCCCAGACTAATGGAACTTGCATTCCTGGATGGCCGTGCATAGACGTGTATGTTCATGGTCTCGCGTGGACTCAGGTGCTGTGTATTTAGGAATTAACCTTGCCGGAGGAGAGATCTGGCTTTTGCCCTTGGCTCCTTGGAGGTGACCTCCAGACCCTTAAACTGTCCTGCCTGATAAAAGTGAAGATGAACTTTTGGGGCTTCATCAAGATCAAAAGCTTCTGCACAGCAAAGGAAACAGTCAACAAAACAGAGAGGCAACCCAAAGAATGGGAGAAGATATTTGCAAATGAAAGTACAGACAAAAGGTTGATATCCAGGATCTATAAAGAACTCCTCAAACTCAACACACAAAAAATAGACAATCATATTAAAAAATGGGCAAAAGATATGAACAGACACTTCTCCAATGAAGACATACAAATGGCTATTAAGCACATGAAAAAATGTTCATCATCACTAGCCATCAGGGAGATTCAAATTAAAACCACATTGAGATACCACCTTACACCAGTTAGAATGGCCAAAATTAGCAAGACAGAAAACAACATGTGTTGGAGGGGATATGGAGAAAGGGGAAACCTCTTACACTGTTGGTGGGAATGCAAGTTGGTAAAGCCTCTTTGGAGAACAGTGTGGAGATTCCTCAAGAAATTAAAAATAAAGCTTCTCTATGACCCTGCCATTGCACTACTGGGTATTTACCCCAAAGATACAGATGTAGTGAAAAGAAGGGCCATCTCTACCCCAATGTTTATAGCAGCAATGGCCACGGTCGCCAAACTGTGGAAAGAACCAAGATGCCCTTCAACAGATGAATGGATAAGGAATATGTGGTCCATATACACTATGGAGTATTATGCCTCCATCAGAAAGGATGAATACCCAACTTTTGTAGCAACATGGACGGGACTGAAAGAGATTATGCTGAGTGAAATAAGTCAAGCAGAGAGAGTCAATTATATGGTTTCACTTATTTATGGAGCATAACAAATAGCATGGAGGACATGGGGAGTTAGAGAGGAGAAGGGAGTTGAGGGAAATTAAAAGGGGAGATGAACCATGAGAGACTATGGACTCTGAAAAACAATCTGAGGGTTTTGAAGGGGCAGGGGGTGGGAGGTTGGGGGAACCAGGTGGTGGGTATTAGAGAGGGCATGGATTGCATGGAGCACTGGGTGTGGTGCAAAAACAAGGAATACTGTTACGCTGAAAAGAAATTAAAAAAAAAAAAAAGTGTGTTTATCTGGAGGCCCTGGGCCACAGCAGATAATCTGACCCAGGGATTCATGGTGGGCACTGTCTTCAAGCCCTGCATGATCAGCTCGGCCTCCAGAGAGACGGTGGACTGAACTCAGCGGTGGGCAACCATCCAAGTATGCCTTTCCCGGACCCTATAAAAGCACTGGGCACCAAGGCTCAGGTGAGCTTCCCGGGTCGGCAAACTTTGGTGCGTTATTCCCGTTGCTGCCAGGAAAAGCCCACAACTTCACTGGGAGAGAACATGCGGACGATCTTTGTGCCTGGAACGGTCCTGGACCCTGCCCCACATCCTCCTCCCTTGGCTGGTTTTAATCTGTGCCTTTTCCCCGTAATAAACCACAACCGTGAGTGTAATCGCTTTCGGTGTGTTCTATGGTTCTTCTGGGCAACTGTCCAACCCAAGGGTCTCTGGGATCGTTGTGGGAGGGGGAAGGCAAGCTCCCCAACTCATCACCCAGCAGCACTTGCCTAACAGTAAACTGAGCTTCACCAGAAAGGGATGACCACGCTTATCAACACCTCCAGCTACCCTCATCCAAAGCAAACAGAAGTAAGATAGGGGATACCTGGAGGAGCTCAGTCAGTTAAGCGTCCAACTCTCTTGATTGTGGCTCAGGTCAGGATCTCAGGGTGGCGCCATCAAGATCCCTGTCTCACGCTGTGCTCAGCAGGGAGTCTGCCGGAGAGTCTCTCTCCCTCTGCCCCTCCTCCTGTGTGTGCATGCTCTCTCTCTCTCTCTCTCTCTAATAAATGAATAAAATCTTTTTTTTTTTTAAAGGAGTAGGATAGTCATTGTCCACCAATTAAATGGGAGAGAAGACAAGTTCTGCAGAAGGACACCCCCCGTGGGGGGTTGGAGTAGCTCGGCGTTCCCAAACTGTGGGCCATGCTGGGTACAGCAGGCGCCTCTGAGAACGACTTCTGTTGCACTGGTAAGTTGAAAAATGAGAATTCGGGACTGTATACAGAAGACAAGTCTGAGGTGGCTTTTTTGTTTTGTTTTTAAACAGGGCAACAGGGTATCAGTTAAATTAAAGCATGTGCATCTTAGGAAGGTACTGGTGAAACTGCAGAAAGATCATGCCCATGACCTCTCCAGGCACAGATGGTGGGCACAGAGAAGCCCATCATCTTTGTCCGGAGCATTGTCCAGACACCATGCAAGGTCAAGAGGCCAAGCATTCTCTTGTGATGGGGGTGGGGGGGTACCCCACTGCTCTTGGCTACCCTCCAGATGGCTCTCAGCTAACCTGAAAGTCCTGGCCCTCAACTTGCTGGTTAAAATCCCACGGGGCAGGTGCTAGAAGAGTATCTCCCATGTTGTTGTGTGGGCCAGTTCCAAAATACATTCCTTAGAACACCCAGAAAGTCTGCAAGACTGGGCAACTAACTAGCTGCCTTTCGCAGTGGCCAAGTCAACACGCACCTTTGTGCAGAGCCTCCATCTTCCTGGGTGCTCCCCCGATGCCCACTCTGCTCCTCGTGACCTCATTCCCCACAGTGCTAAGACAGACTCTGCTTCAGTTTGCTTCTCT
Source organism: Mustela nigripes (assembly GCF_022355385.1). NCBI lineage: Eukaryota > Metazoa > Chordata > Mammalia > Carnivora > Mustelidae > Mustela > Mustela nigripes. The sequence goes on from NC_081560.1 coordinate 184,336,087, forward strand.
TCCTTGATGCAAGGCTCCGGGTACACAGTGAACCAATGGGCCAGGAACCCAAGAGCCTCTGGGGCAGGAGGGCTGAGCACTCTGATGCCTGGACCCAGAGCTCCAAGGGTGGGAAATGTGCGGGTAAACAAAGAGATGCCGAGACAAGACTGATTCATGGGCGATCACTCAGATGGCCAAATACTTATTTCTCAGCTATGTTTGGTCGTCATGCACAGTTCCTGAAAACACTTCTAAGCCAGAAAGGGGAAATTGGTGATTTCTTATTAATGGAGGTGGCTGTTGGACCCCACCCAAGGGTGGGGCTGGTTGAAGGAGACCAACCATGTGATTCAAGGTTTGGAATGAACAGTGCCCCCCCACCTCCAGGGAGGGGAGTGGGGAGGGGGGCTGGAGTGTGAATCGGCCAATAGCCAATGACTTAGCCAATCATGACCACATAGAGAAGCCTCCATCAAAACCCAAGACGACAGCTTTGGGCCCTTTTTCTTTGAAGAGCTTCCTTGCTTGGGGAACTGGAAGGCTTCCTCATGCCGCCAAGCCAGGCCCAGAGCCCCACGACTGTGTTCAGGACTTCATCTTATGTATTCCTTCTTCTGGCTATTGATTTACATCCTTTATTATACCCTTTAATTGACTGGTAAGCGTCAGTGTTTTCCTGAGTCCTCATCCGTTCTAGCAAATTAATCTAGCGTAAGGAGATCGTTGGAACTTCCAATCTGTACTGATTGGGTAGGGGCGCGGGTAAGAGCCTGGGGCTTGCACCTGGTATCTGGAGTGAGGGGTGGGGGCAGTTGTGTAGGACTGAGCCCTTAGCCCATGGACTCCAATGCCGCCTCTGGGTGGACAGCACCAAAACTGAGCTGCATTGTTGGACACCCCCCACCCTGGCTGGTGTCTGAGAATGGTTTGGTGTTCTGGAGGGAACCCCACACTGGAATTGGGTCTGGGGACCTAAAAGAGCTGGTATCAAGGGCGTCTGAGTGTCTCAGTGGGTTAAGCATCTGCCTGGGGTTCAGGTCACGATCCCAGGGTCCTGGGAAGGAGCCCCATTTTGGGCTCTGTGCTCTGCTTCCCTCTCTCCCTCTGCATCTCCCGCCCACCTGCTTGTGCTCTCTCTCTCAAATAAATAAATTTTAAAAATCATGGAAAAAAAAGAGCTGGAGTCAGAGAAGATGCTTTCCTAGCATGGCATGGACGAAACATACCAAGTGTCCCTGTAAGGAATGCACAGGAGGGAGGCGGCTGGGCCGGCGGTGCACAGGGCACTGGGCCAGCATGGGAAGGGTAGGTCCATAAAGCACTGTGAGCTCTAAGAACAGGACCCCTCGAGCACATCCCCAAAATATAGTGGCCTGTGTCCCCTGGAGCTGGGACCTATGGCAGAGACAAGAAGTTCTCAAGACCAGACCAGTCTGGTGCAGCAATCATACATTAGCAAGCACAACAGCTGACCAAGGAGGTATAAATTCACGGCCACCTTGCCTGTGGCCTTGTGCAGGGAGCGGACAGCGAGGACGTCACAGGGGCAGACGAGCTGGGCCAGTCTCCAACAGCAACAGCATGTGGCATCAAGTGGCAACAGTCCTACACGGACCACCTCATGTCCGGCTCCCCAGGCTGGTTGCCTTTGGCTTAAATAAATCCCAGGTGCTCCGATTCTGCAAGGGTTGGGGCGGGGTGGGGGTGGATTCCGTATGGACGTGCTGTTAGAGGGATCAAGGAGGAAGCCAAAGAGTGATGTCACTGAGTTCGTACTTCAGGAGATAGAGAAGGAGGCACACCCAAATCTGGGCAGCAGCTGTGTGGGCCGCGGGCCTAACCACCATTTCTCTTTCCCCTACTTGGCCACAGGGTCTGCTCTTACCTGCCTTCCTCTGCATCCTGGCCTGGGGGTCTGTCAGGACACCTTGGGCAGCAAAACAGAAACCCCCAACTCAAACTGCCTTCAACAATAATGATTCACTGTCTCACAACATGGAGCCCCAACCTGGCCTGTGCTGGCACCTCCCCCTCGGGACCCCCTCACCCTCCACCTACGTCGCAGGCCATGAAAGGCCGTGACACCCTCAGCAAGAAGCCAGGCGAGCAGGAGGAAGAGGCTGTCTTCTTCCTTGGAGGCTCCTTCCTGAGTGAGAGGAAATCTTTCTTCCCAGAAACCAACCCTCCCCCTCCCACCCCCACCCCACCAACTCCCCTCCTGTCTCATGGCTCCAAATCCAGGCACAGCCGGGGACACTGGGCGACAGGCCCAGGCCTGAGTCAGGGGAACTGGGGCTCTTCTGGGGACAGGGCAAGTCACCTTCACTCTGCTCATGTTGGAGCAGGGATCGGGGGTAATACACTGAGCAAACGTAACGATCTGTTGGCAAAGGAGGAAAGAAGAAACATGCTGGCAAACCACCAGCAGGGCTCCCGTCCCCTGGAAGACACGACACAAGAGCACTGTGTTGGGTGTCCCAGAGCTGCAGCCACCAACGACCGCAGACCGGTGGCTGAAAACAAGAGACGTGTATTCTCTCCTGGTTCTGGGGGCCAGAAGTCCAAAATGACAGTGTCACCTGGGCCCTGCGCCCCCCGGAGACTCTAGAGGAAGACCCTTCCTTGCCTCTTCCAGCTTCCAGGGGTGGCTGGCCATCCTCGGCATCCCTCGGCTCGTAGATGAATCATTCTGGTCTCCGCCTCTGTCTCTGCTGACCTTCTCCCCTGCGTGTCTGTGTCCCTGAGCCAGAGACTCTCACTCTTTGAAGGACACCAGGCATACCGGATTCAGGGTCCCCCCCCCCCACCCAATCTAATCTGACCTCATCTTGACTTGATTAAACATGCAAAGACTCTATTTCCAGATAAAGTATCATTTGCAGGTTCCAGATGAACATGAGTTTTGGGAGGATCACTATTCAACCCACCCAGAGCAGGCCTGGCTTCTAGTCGGGACCGTCTTGCAGAAAACAAAAAGTGGGCATGGTTCTTCTTTCTCCTATGGAGGTGTGTCCTAGGAACACAGCGTTGGGTTCTCTCCTCCCTGCCTGCCCTCACCCACGTGGAGTGAGAAGATGGCGGGGCCCATCCTCTGCCCCCCACCGTGTCTGGATCTGCCGTGCGCTGTCTACCGCGTAAACCTGACTTCTGTGCACGAGGATGGCAGCCGTGCCTCCTGTCCGCCCAGGGTCACGGGGGCCTGGCTTCCTGTTCCCCTTGATCCCAATGCTGAGGCTCCAGGTTCTGCCAGGCTGCAGTGAGGTGAGCGCCTCACCACCTGAAATTAGGAGCAGCAGCCAAACTTGAGGCAAAACTGTGAGGCAGGCACAATCCAGCTAGAAAGTTCTCGGTTGCTCCATTCTCTCTGTTTTCCCGTCTGGGCCCAGGTTCCAGCAGCTATTGGCCAGTTACTTAGCTTCTCATCCTCTGTCTCTTTCTCTCTAAAGGCAGGGGCAGGTACAGGGCAAGCGACCTGCCACGGGGCCTGATGCACCGAGCGTGCTCTTTCCTGGAAACTGTGAGCTATCAGAGTGAGAACGAACACAATGGCCAGAATTCACAAAGGTTTAATGTGCCGGGCTTACAGCCTGGCCTGTCTCAGGGAGAGCTGTATCCTAAATGAATAAAGACTTGAAATGGTGCCATTTCCAGTTGCCAGGGGGCCTCAAGCAGAGGCAGCGGCCCTCTGGTCAGGAACAGGAAACTGAGGGGCTATGCCCCAAAAAAGCCTTTCCAGGAGGGAACCATCAGGCTAGGCTCCAGGGATCGGGCAGCATCTGCCCATTCCAGCTCAGGCTGGGGAGCTCAGGGTTCAAGAGCATCTGTCACTCAAAGCCCCACACTGGTGGGGTGAGGCTGCTGGGACAACTCTGCGCTGGTCAGAAAGGCCCAGAAACCGAGGAGAGAGACCATGGCCAGCTTCAACAGCTCTTGCAGAGAGAGAAAGGATCCCCTCACCCTAGCTCACGGCCTAACTGCTCTTCCCACTATGGCTGGTAAGTGAGATGCCAGACACTTTCAAGCTGGTGTTGGGGATGGCAGTCCAGGCCTGGAAGGCAGTTGGGAGAAAAAGGAGTCGAGGTGAGCAAGAGGGCCAGGAAGATACTCTGAGCAAAGATCTGGCCAGAGAAACAAACATCATCAGCATCACCACCATCAGCATCATCAATGATTACTGAATTTTTTACCAAGGATTAGACACTGTCCTTTATACCTATGATTTCATTTAATCCTCAAAGCAAAACTGTGAGGTCAGCTTTATCATCCCCATTTTACAGATGAGGAAACCAAGGCTCGAAGGCAGCTAATCAACTTTTCTAAAATTCACCAGGCAGTGAGGAGTCATCCAGAACTTGAAGCCATATTTGCCTGACTCCAGAGCATATGGTCTGAACCATTATGCCTTACCACCATCTGAAGATCCATTACTAACTACAGGAGCAGATGGGTCAGAAACTGATGATTACTCAGAAGATTCCAGAAACGTCTGTGGCTCTTCTTGGCTGCACACCAGCTTCCTACAGTGTGGGAGCCTCAGGCAAGTGCAGGGGTTCTGTTTCCCTCCTCTTTCTCCCCATACTCCCACTCCTTGGCTCTTGGGTCACGACCTGATCTTTTCTCTTCCTCTGCAAGAATTCATCAGTTCCCTTCCCTTGGCTTCTTCTGCAACTTCTGGACCCTTCACCTCATTCACCAGCAGAAGAGCAGGCAGCAAGTGCTACACGCCGAGGCTCCTCCCTGGGAGGCGGGTGGGGTAGGTTATGAACATCACATCTCTTGTCATCTCAACCGGAGGAGGGAATGGAGACTCAAAGACAGCTAGAAGGAGCAGAGTTGGAACCTCTTCCGAATTTGATGCACCAGCAATGCCCCCTCTCTGGACCTTGGCCTCCCAAACAAATTGCAGGAGTGTCTAGCTGGCCCCCAAGTTCCTCTTCTGGTAACTCAGGCATGGGGTAGTGGTGGGGGGGGTGCAGTGCTAACATGGCCTTGGGTTCTAGGCCCAAATTTACACTCTGGAAAGTCCTCGTTCCCTCACGGCCTCCGACCTCCCCCTGCAATGACGGGAGGGGGGAGGCGGGGGGAGCGGGGGAAGGCTCTGAACTAGAAAGCTGAGATGCCTCCCTTCTCATGATGTTACCGAGCATCCCCTCTAATGTTCTACAAATTTTTGGTCCCTCCACCCCCCCCCCCCCCCCGCATTAGTCAGTCCACTTCTCCTGCATTGAGCCCTGTTACAAGGGCAAAATCAAACATTAAAATCGTGATGTTGTGGAGAAAAACCCCGTGGGACCTGAGCTCTCCATGTGTACTTCCAGGAACCAAATACCCTTCCTTACAGAGGAACTCCACTTTTCCACAAAGTCTCCTGACTGTTTCTTGAAGCTGAAGTCCACACCAAGTTTTTCTTCCTGCAAGCATCCTGACTGTCTGAGCAGAGAAACAAGCTTTTTAAAAGAAAAAGCCTCAGGCAACACTTTTTACTTCTCAGGGCTCTGTTTTGAATACGCAGATTTTAATCTTTCTAAATGTACAGCTCAGACTTCAGAAAAGATGAGGGATGATGGAACCCTGAGAGCAACGAGCCAAGTTCAAAGGGGCCCTTTGCCCACCTCCATCAATCATGGACCCGGGAGCCCGGCCCGCCCTCTGGCATTTCTGCACCTGGATGGAGAGGAGGTGCTGAGGGGGTAGGGTAGAATCTTCTGAGTAATCATCAGTTTCTGACCCATCTGCTCCTGTAGTTAGTAATGGATCTTCATTTTAATAGAGTTAAGATTTCATTGTTCCTAGCTGAAAGGGTCATAAACACAAAAATAGCACCAAGAAAATTAACCTCCAAAAAAATCTTAGTTCTTTCAAGGGATCTGCCACCCCACCCCCCAACTCTGAGGTCCGTGTTTCTCACTCATTCACGTACACACAAATCACCTGGAGATCTTTTTTAAATGTACATTCTGATTCAGTAGGTCTGGGGCCAGGCCTGCGCGTCTGTATCTCTAACACACTCCCAAGTGATCCCAAAGCTGCTCTAGGATCACACTTTGAGAAGCAAGGTCTCAGACCATACAAAGTACCTCATTATGTCACCAAGCAAGAGGCCTGAAACGGAAAGATGCAGGGCAGTTTGCAGCCCAGTCATGTCCATAAGCTGCGTCTGCTATCCTCCTCCTGATCCCAAGATGGCTGCAAATGGCCTGTCCTCGCATGAGTGATACTTGACAGGAGGCCGAACAGCACTCTTGTCTAGGGTCTTTTCCTTCTCTAGGAAGAGAATAATTGCCTCAGAGGCTCCTAGGAGATGTCCCCACATATCTCACGAACCAGCCCTCTGTCTCGTGGCCACCTGGGCTGCAAGGGGGTCTGGGAGAACGAGCATCTGGCAACAGGGAAAGTGGTTATCATGACAGACGCTTCCAGAAAGCAAGAAAGGGGAATCACTGCTGCTGGCAGACGAGCAATGTCGGCCGTAGCGGTCTTTCGAGCAATCCACAGCACCCCTCTTCTCTGTCTGCCGAGGGCCAGTGGAAACTGGGGGCGGGGAGGTCATGCCAGGTTTCAACATGGAACAGGTGGTGACAATGGGAGGCCACCCTCATCAGGGACACAGGTGGGGCCCAGCCCGTGTCCCCATAGCCCGGCCAGAGCACCAGCCCTGCCAGCCCGTCTCATCAGACAGCCTGGAGCCAATGCGGACGACACACCGGCTCCCCTGCTCCCTTTTCTCTAGGAGCAAACACACCACGTCTCTTGGTCTCCTGGATACCGCGTCGTGGACAGGGAGCTAAGAAGCGTATCCACTGAGCCAACTGTGAGCGATGCCAATTCAGCTCGCCCTGCAGACCCGCAGAGCACTGAGTGCTGGGAACCAGGGTGTCAGGTTTTCCAGAAGCAACTTACTGCCCCTCCAAACAAGGGTTACCATGGTGATGTTTTCTACCTGGGCCTGCCTCCGGTAAGGTTGGAAACAGGACCCATGTATTCAAGCCAAAGCCATGCAGCAGCACGGAGCAGGGCCCTGTAGGCAGAGGCCCGGCGGGGGCAGGAAGTCTCCCCTCTGGGCACCCCAGTGGACTTGGACCTGCTGGGTTATGTGACGGCTCTTCGTGAGGCAAAGTCCCAGGGTTCCGCTGCTGGAGTCAAACCTGCTTCCTATCCTGCTTGGCCCATGACCCATGTGTGGTCTTGGGCAAGTTACTGATCTGTCTTGGCCTTGATTTCTCCATCTTAAAATGGGGGAGGAGCAAGGCATTGTCCCTGTTATACAGAATTGTTGGGATAAGAGGAGACCGCGAGTGAAATAAGTCAATCGGAGAAAGACAACTACCATATGATCTCCCTGATATGAGGAAGTGGAGATGCAACATGGGGGGGTAAAGGGGGTAGGAGAAGAATAAATGAGACAAGATGGGATTGGGAGGGAGACAAACCATAAGAGACTCTTAATCTCATAAAACAAACTGAGGGTTGCTGGGGGGAGGGGGGTTGGGAGAGGGTGGTGGGGTTATGGACATTGGGGAGGGTATGTGCTATGGTGAGTGCTGTGAAGTGTGTAAACCTGGCGATTCACAGACCTGTACCCCTGGGGATAAAAATACATTATATGTTTATAAAAAAATAAAAAAATTAAAAATTAAGAAAAAATTTTTAAAAAGGAGACCATGCACATGTGTGTCTGGGCCCAGTGCCTGGGCACAGTCACCAAGAACCTGCACCTGGGGAGGTGTGACACCAGTCCATAGAGAGGTCATCCGAATGTGACTTCATCCAGCCCGAATGGGCAGCCTCATTCCAACTGGCACAAAAGCAAACGAGAGTAAACATGGAAGCCCAGAGCGTCCGTCCACGAGAACGCCTGTCCCAGAGACGGAACGCTCCAGTGTGCACGATCAGTGCTCCCCCCGGAAGCCCGGCTGGGGTCCGGGAGCCGGGACCCACTCTCCACCACACACACTGAGACCAGAGCTGCAGGTTGACCGGCACGCCTTCCCCCCGACAGGCAGAGCTGACTGGGGACATCATCCTCCCGGTGTCCTGACTATAAGGCTCCCTGCGGTGCCGCTTACACGGACAGCACAGCCCTGGTGCCACCTGTCTGCCTCCTTCCCTGGGAGGTGTCACCTACACTCACTTCGGTGCCTCTTCTCACACCAGCTGGTGGCTGACATACAAGCCCTCCTCCTGACCTTCTCAGAGATTCCCAGGAACCAGCCCCATGAAAGACCTCCAACCCCGGGGATCCCTCCCTGGCCGCTGTGCGCATCTCTGATCTGGAGGCTGCGGGGCTGGTATTCACATGGGCGTGCCCTCATTGCCAAGTCCGTGGGGATCCCTCCGCGTCTACCTAAGAAATACTTGTATGGCAGTTTTTCTCTCTCCTCTTCCAGCTTTAAAGCCCACACAGGATTTCTGGAAGCGGGGTGGGAAGCCGCAGCCCACGTCTTTCCCGGACCTGAGTGCGCCATGGAGCTGGAAGCCAAGGGACAGAAGAGCCCACCCTTCTTCCAGAAGCATCTATGGTCTCCACAGTGGGGGGTCTCATCTCCCGGGGCTCCCATAACAAAGTCCCTCAAATTAGGGGTACTCAAAGGACAGACAGACCTGTGTCCCAGATCCAGAGGACGGGAGTCTAGTACGGAGGTGCCGGCAGCCCCGCTCCCTCGGGAGGCTCTGGAAAAGCATCTCCTTGCCTGTTCCAGCCTCCAGCGGTCGCTAGCAATTGTCAGTGTCATGTGGCTGGCAGTGGGAGCCCTCTGAAATCCCTGCCCCCACTGTCGCAGGGGGTTCTCCCCTCCTGTCTGCGACTCGGTGTTTCTGCCCCCTAATCCTAAGGATGCCAGTCATGTCAGATTTGCAAGGGCCCACCCGACTCCAGCAGGACCCCATCAAAATTTATTTTAAATCACGTCACATCCTGAGGGAGTTTTGTTGTGGGAAAAGGCAAAAAGAAAAATTAAATGTCCTTACTACCTACAGCCCGCTGACAATTCTTGAAACAGGCAGAGCGACATTCCTCTAGGACCTCTGCTGTCTTGATGTTAATACTTTGCAAAGGCAAAACATAATCTTAGCCTGACCCCCAGGATCCTGTAAGTCTACTTTAACATATAGAAATTCCTCTGGACACTTCCTTTCACTACCCCCCCAAGATATATGTTGGCAATCATCCCCCAAGCATATGACCCACCATAATACATCTGAAGGGTCTCATGACTCAGATTTTATTAGACGGTAATAAATGACATTTTCCCAACAACAGCTAGGCCCCTCAAAGTCCTGGAACCTTACATCCAAATTCCTTAGAGACTTACGCTATCCCTAACCCTTCCCAACTTGAAAGTTTATAACAGGCCACTCCTCACGACCCCAGCGCTGCACTTTCTGCCCACGGGTCCTGTCCCCATGCTTTAATAAAACCACTTGTTGGCACCAAAGGCGTCTCAAGAATTCCTTCTTGGCCATTGTCTTCAAACCCTAACATCTTTCCTATACCAATAAGGGTCAGGACCCCAGCATATCTTTCCAAGGTCATACTCCAACCCATAAATGAGTAATTTTAAAACATCACTTTACTGTTTAACCCAACATGGATAAATGAGGGAATAAAACACAAAATCCATGTACACTATAAAGAAGACTTTTGCACCTACAATAGGCAGGACCCCAGATGTCCTTCACCCTCCTCTGCCTTTGGGGGTGCGTGGGGGAAAGAGCCCTTTCCTTGGGCAGGCCGCTTACCCTCCCTGAGTGTCATTTGAGAGAAGGATGAGGGAACCCAAATATGCAAACCTTGAAGCAGCAGTTGTGATGGCTCACAAGCAGACGTGTGTGTAGACCCTTATAAGGCATCAGGGAAATTTGCAAGAATTTGAATTAGAGAGAAAGGGTTACCGTGCTCTGCCTAATGCACCCCGCCAGGGGAATCTGATTTTCTAGGGGTCTCCACCTCTCATTGTCTGAGCCAGGTGACTACTCTGCAAGTTACAGAAAATGTAGAACAATACAAATGGTGCCTATCCCCAGAAGTACAAATGAGTTTTGTCTGTAAGAATGCAATTGACTATTTTCCCGGGAATGCTGGTCGGTTTTGCATCTCTTTCTACATTCACTTCGGCATTCCAGATTGCCTCTGTATTTGTGTGTTCTTTGACATTTCCTTCGAACTGATGGTGACATACTATTGGTTTCCTCATGAAGTGGTGACTTAAACTTGCCTGTATTCACTTCATATTTCTCTGAGACCCGTGATGTTAACATTTATTAAATGATCTCTTTAACAGTAAAGCATTTGAATGCATGAGTTCCTGGAAAGTGGAGAGACATATGGTCACAAATGATGGCGACAACGATCACAATAGTATCAGGACGTGATACCAGGGATCCCTGTGGGCTCGAGCATCCTCCCAGAACGATCAGCCAGAGGCAGATCTTCTGGTGGCCAGTGGGCTGCACAGACGGCCCGACGCTCCCTTGGGCTGAATCTCAGATCCACAGAGAGCAGAGAAAAATAACAAGCAGGATCATAAAAACGTCACCGCTGGCTGTATGTCAGGGCACATGTGTGCCAATGGGCTGAGGCCAGGTTGCCGAGACATTGCTGACAGCCCCAGCAAGTGGAGGTCCAGGGCCAAGGCGGAGGTGGGGCTGTTCACTGTGGTTACTCCACCCACGCCGACAAACACAGCCTGCCTGGGTCCTGGAGGGAGCAGGAGGAGACTGAGCTCCAGCGGCTCCATGGAGGAGAAGGGTCTCTGCCCTCAGTGACCCTATGAAAGTGTTTCTGACTCCAGAGCTGGGGCTGGGGCAGATCCTTTGTGAAATTCTGATTAAAGAAGCCCACCATGGGGTGCCAGGGTGAATCAGATGGTGAATGGATAGCTGACTCTTGATTTCAGCTCAGGTGTGGTCTCAGGTTCCTGGGATGTGGCCCCATGTTGGTCTCTATGCTTAGCAGGGAGTCAGCTTGAGGATTCTCTCTCTCTCTCTGCCTCTGCCCCTCTCCCTGCTTGCACAGGCTCGCACATGTTCTCTAAAATAAATAAATCTTAAAAAAATAATAATAAAGCCCCTCATTTTAGTCACCTGCAGCTGTTTCCACCCAGGGCCATCCTGCAACACTCCACAGCTTGGCACAGGATATGGGAGCCCTGTAGGGTTAGAATGTCAGGAACCCTTCATCCATGGTGTGTGGCAAAGAACCCAGGCTTGGGCATGAGGCAGACCTGGTTCAAATTCAGACTCTCCTTCGTGCCTGCTGTGTGACCTCCAGAGAGGTACTCAATTCTGTTTTCCTCAGTCCATATAAAGAGGATAACTACAGTGTGCCCCTAGTGGGTTGGGGGGATTACCGGAGAACATAGGAAACATGCTGAAAACAGCCGCCGGTACAGAGCAGTCTATCCAAATACTGGCCGCCCATCTGTTCCTTCATGTGCAGTGGAAACCGGGGTTCTGATGGAGGCTCTTGAAGCACGAAACAAGATTTGTGGGGTTTTCCTTCCAGCTTTGACACAGACTCACTCATTCCTGTTCTCCTGGTCTTAAAATAAGGGGACTGAACCAGGTATGAAAAGCAGACATTCCACATTGCCATTTTGCAGGACTTGAGAAAACGGAGCTGCTTTCCTAAGAAGTGACTGCAAAGTTTTGGCAAAATGCCACTGCACTCTCTCTTCCTCTTGACTGTCCTCAGATGGACGCTTTGTGGCAGGACGAGAATTCCTGGATGGGCAGAAACTCTGCGGATGACTCCTCAGAGTGATTTGCAGGGTTTTCTATAAGCCCCAAGCCCGCACCCTCTGGAAAACAGGATCTCTGCCACATTTCCAACAACCCGCCTGGGAAGGGAAGAAACGGCAGGACTTCTGTCATTGAGATGCCTGGCTCCCGTGTCAGTGTGCGAGCTCCGCAGAGCAGGTGTAGGGACTCAGGGACCGGAGGAGCAGGCCACCCGCAGGTCAGCGTGGGCAGCTGGGCCTGTTACGGAAGGTGATGGAATTCTCTGGCCTGGAAAGCTTTCGTGGTCCATGAAGGAATTAGCCTCCCCGTTCTGGCCAAATGATTACTGTTAAGGGAAAAACATTGCTGGGAATCAAAGGGAGCCAGGGTGAGACATGTCCTGAAATAACTCTCAGGCTGCACTTCCAGTAGCTTCCTCCCCACCCCCCCACCCCTACCCGCCCCCCAGTTTCTAACAGCAACATCAATTCAGGAAGGGCCCAGGGGTGCAATTTCTTTCCTTCCCCTACAAAGACATAGCTTCTTCTGAAAGTCATTTCCCCCTTGATGACTATTCCAAGTTTAAGAAGAGTTGATATTCCTTCTAAAATTATGCGCCTGGACTCTGGGCTGCGGCTGATGTATAATCACCAGCAGCTAAGCAGAGTCAACAAGAAGCTGCCCCCGTGGAAATGGGAAAGCACAAAAGAGATGTCTTCAGAACCACACCACCCCCCCCACACACACACACACACCCCGTGCACCAAGGTCCCTTCCAAGAAGTGTTTCAAGTGCATTTGAAAAGATTCCATTAATTGCGATGCACGTGTGTCCCTGCCTTGGAGGAGCTGGCTAGGACCTGCAAGACCCTTCCTCCGAGGTCCGAGGAAGTCCGCAGTCTGGCAGAGCAGGGGAGGAATTACGATCCGGTCCCCAGGATCCCCTCTGGCCCTCAAGGTATGGTTTGTGTCCCTGCCCACCTCCTCCCATGCACACCGTTGTGTTCTTGCTCATGGAGCCCACGGAGACCTAGACTTGCGCGCGCGCGCGCGCGCGCACACACACACACACACACACACCACTCATGTGTGGCATTTGCATGTGTATAGGTTTTTAACGGGGTCACTGGAGGCAGCGAGGGAGTGTTCAGTGCTCCAAATCCATTCACAACAGGTTGTCTTCCTTCGGGCACTCGGACTACATTTCCCAGCGCCCCTTGCGCCTAGGTTTGGCCATGTGACTTGAGTTCTGGCCAATGGAAGGGGAGCAGAAAGGAACGTAGCACCGTCCGCAAGGACAAGGGACTACTCCTCAGCACTGAAAAGGAACGAATGACGGACCCAACCTATGGCAGGCTGGACCTCGACCTCAAACACAGTGGCTCAGGGAAAGAAGCCAGGCTCAAGAGACCACGTGTTGTGTGATTTTACTCACAGGATGTGCTCAGACTCGGCGAACAGGAGAGATGAAAAGTAAATTGGGAATGACCCTGGAGCAGAAACGGTAAAGGGGCGCGCGGAGTCCTGCGGGGGGAGGGGCGATGAAAACGTCCTGAAGTCACTAACAAGCGCTGATTGTGCACGTGAAACGGGCACCTTTCGCGGTGGGTAAAGTATCCCGCAGGGAAGTTAGTGAGGGAGCGTTTCCAGGGCTGATCTGTCAGAGCCCCACGCGTGGCCCACTCTGGGCTCCCTCGCTTCCCGCTGGCGGATGCGGACGACGACGGAGAGGGGCAGAGGGGCCCTGGTCCCCGAGCGACCCTGGAGGAGTGCCCCCCACACACACCCCCGCCCCGCCCCGCCCCAGGCTGTTCTGAGAGCAAGAAGTGAACGGCCTGGTCGGAACGCGACTTGCGTGGGGTTTGCTGGCTCACACGAATTTGTGCAGAGTTCCCGCTGAACCGGGTTCTGGGTCTCTGGCCACGCCGCCACCAGAGCTCTTTCTTCCCCCAGAAACTCTCTCATCTTCCCCCACGTGTCCCTGGGTCCTCTCTTCCCCTTCATCCTTCCTCCCTCGGCCTCACCTCTACCTCGGGGAACTCAGATTCTCTATGACGCCGAGCACGGCAGGGACACAACAGAGCAGGACGGATTGTTTTCAGGGTAGTGGTGGGGGCAGAAAGGAGGTGAGGGTATTGCAGTCTTTCAGTGTTGAGGGCAAGGGGCCGAGCCATGGTGTCGGATCAGCCTTAGCAAACTCTGCTGGGGGTGCGCGGCCAGCGCTGAGGCCACATCGCCTCCAGCACTGACTGGAGAAGGAGCGTGTGCAGACATGGGGCAGGACGCACTGCTGGTTTTCCATCTCAGGCTTCCAGGTTCTTCCACTTATCTGGAACTCAGGTGGTGTGAGAGCTGGATGAGTCAAGGTCATTCTTTAAGTCATAAAAGGGAGAAGGTGTTGGGGTGCCTGGGTGGCACAGTCAGTTAAGGGCCCCACTCTTGGTTTTGGCTCAGGTCATGATCTCAGGATCATGGGATCTAGCCCTGCATCAGGCTCCACATCGAGTGTGGAGTCTGCTTGGGAATCTCTCTCTCCCTCTCCCCCTCCCAACCCCACCACCCATATGCACATGCATGCACCCTCTCTCTATCTCTCTCTCCAAAAAAGAGAGAAAAGGTGCTGAACTTCAGCATGGAAGAGAGAGTGAAATAATGAAATGCCTTTGAGTGTGCATATTATCTGCAACAAGCAAAATAATTTTTCAAGCATCACTGAAACTGTGGAGGAGAAAAAAATCCTGGAAAGTTTCTCCGGCATAAGCAATGACAAATGGAAGCTAATTTTACAAGCCTGTCGTTACTCATTGAAGGTGTTTATAATGGCTTGGGCATTTTCTGTATTTAGTGCACTGATGCTGTCCGGCTCCAAGCCCTGCAGAATGCACCCCTTCTCCCCCAACACACAACACATCTTCCTCACCTTTCTCCCCAGCACAGCCTTAGGGCAGCCCCATCACCTCCAGCTGCTCTCCTGCCTCCCTCCTTTCTCTGCCAACCCACGCCAACCCACAGCCACATGTATCATCACGAGCCCTCCTGCTCACAACCCTTTGAAACCTTCCCACTGCCAGTAGAATAAAGCTCATTTCCCTTAGTAGAGCATCACCCTGTTCTGTTATTCTGATTGTGCCCTGCACAGGTTTAGGGGTGCTCCTCGAATAGTACAGTCCACAACCTACACAACCATACCCTGTGGCCTTGAGTCTAACATCGAGAGATCTTGAAGGTCTTCGGGCCCCCAAATCTCTCTGGTCTCACCTGTGCCTCTCTTTGACAGGCACCTTTTGTCTAACTAGAATCCCCGGTTGTAGGATTGTGTGCTTCCAAACCATTCTGTGCACTGTTCCTTCTGACCAGAACTCCTCTCACCCCCTTCCTCACCAGGTATTTCCCATTGTCCGTTCAAAGCTCAGTTCAGCATCACGTCCTCCAGAAGACTGCCTCTGTCCTCCACACTCAGTCCTCTGTGCCCCATGGGGCGCCAGGGCTGCTGTTGTCTCTGACCCTCATGGGTGACTGGGTGGTGACCTTTCCGTGTGCTCCCTGAGGATAGCATAGTGTCGAGAGATGTGAGATTAGGTTCAGGCTGTCCCTGGTGGCACCGGTAGTGGAGTCACAGATGGTTCTATGGAGAAGGGCCAAGAGGAAAATGCTGAGAGAAGCCAGAGGGAAAATGAGGCCAAATAGAGGGTCCTGGGTTAGGCGAACCTAAAGCACCGGAGAACCAGAGGAAAGACAGCTGGTCGTTGGTGGAAATACTCCCTGACCACGTCCCCTCCCCGCCACACCTCTCCTTTCCCTCCAGGCCCTTGCTGGACCATGGCCACCATCCCCTGCCCACCCCAGGGATGGCAAGACACCTGTTAATTCAGCCCAGTGAACATGCCTGGGGAGGGGGTCAAAGCACGCGGTACCACTGCCAGTGGGAGACAGTGCCGCCTAAGATCTGAGCCAACAAACTCAGCAATACTGACAGGGCCCAAGGAACCAAGGGGACGTATGCAATTTAACCCCTTAAAACACGAGACAGAACCCATCTCGGCTGGAGGCACGATATCCCCTCCTAAGACCACAGGGCTCTTGGCCCACATGCCCTGGCAGTGAGCATCTCCAAGAGCATCCTTGTTTACCTAAAGAGGTAATGACACCGCATGATCACAGAGACCAAAATGCAGTCACAGAGATCAGCCCGGAGCCACTGGAATCTTCCATTCTGCTAGAATGATTAAAATTCTCCAGATGGGTCTTTGATACAAAAGGTCAGATAATTGGATTCTCTCTAAAGCTTTGCTTCTGTGTCCACAGAGCAAATACCTCCTTGGAAGCTGAGGCCATGGAGGCTCGGTGGGATGATTGGTAACAGCCCATTGGGTTGGAGGCAGCCTGTGGGACCTTCGCAAAATCTTTTTTTGAGGAAGCCAGGGGCCTTGTTTTATTTTATTTTGTTTCGTTTTGTTTTTTAATGAAGCTGATGAGTTAAAAGCTTTTGGTTCTATACTGCGGTTCTAAATCTTGGGCTTTTTTTTTTTTCTTTCTTTCTTTAAAGGAGAAACAGACCACGATGGAGGCATTCTGTTATGTATATCAAATGCAGACACATCCGGAGAAAACAAATGAGAAGGCAGACAGAACCCAGGCTTGTGCCGCAGTGCTCACACACATATGCATTAGCTTGGGTACCTTAAAATAGCTGGTTTCTACAGTCTTTCATTATGCAGGAAAGTGAGTATTTTCCAAACACTTTCTCAATCAAGGGACAACGGCTCTGGCAGAGCTCCTCCCTGACGGCCCTGAATTCCTTCCTTCCCTGCCCGCTGTCCTTTCCGTGTACGCGGACTAGTTTCCCCAAAATACCCTTTAGGTATTTTGTTACTCCCAGTTAGAAGGGGGGAAAATCATTATTTAAACAGGTCACCAATACGCAGAAAAATGTACTGATTAAACACAAGGGGATCTGGAGTCAGAAAAGCCAGGAACAAGCATCTCGGCCACTTACTGTTTGGCAGGTGAGCACCTCTCCAGCCTTGATGTGCCTGTCTAGCAGAGGATGTGAGGGTTGCACGGGAGGAAGCCGGCGCGGGGGTCTGGGGGAGTGCCTACATCGGCAAAAGCTGTATTATTACATTTCGCACATTGCATGTACAAAGTGCATCACATCACGTAGCCCAGAGAACTCAGCTTCTTGGGCTGGAAGGGGTCTTGGAGAGGCTCTAGTTCAACCACCACATCCCCCCCCCCCCGGGGGGGGGGTGGGGTGGGGATGGCAAGGGGCGCGTGGCTCACCGGCGTCAGGCAGCGGGGAGGTGAAAGCAAATTGCTGTTGAGAACCCATGATGTGCTGAGGCCCCCACTCAGCATCCTGGCTGCTGCCTAGATCCCTCATATCCTGGTCCCAGGTCACCCTCCTGCTTCGCTGATGTTGCCCCTTCCAAGGCTCTGTGCTCCAGGTGAATGGCATGAGCCCATCAGGCCCTGGGAGGCATCCCCTAGCCCGTCCCATTGGCACATCCCTGTCCCCCTCTCTGGAACGCCATTGCAAGAAACAGAACACCACCACCGCCGCCATCACTACCAGGCTGGCAAGAAGGAGAATTAATCAGTCATAAAAACACAGGTTGGATTATGAACTCCAAGAATGAGAGGAGAGTCAGCCTTTTGGAAGGACCAGAACCAGGGCCAGTTATGCCCTTGGAGACCTGGGATACCTTCCATCGTCTGGGTGTGTCAATGCCATCACCTCCTAGGCACCAGGCACAGAGCCACACGCTTCTCACTGGACGATCCCACAACCTGGTATGGTGGGTGGGCTTGGCCCCCCTCCCTGTTGAGAGGTAGAGGCACAGAGCAGGTGCCGGCTCAGCCAACCCAGCAGTCAAGGAGCTGGGATCTGAAGCAAGCGATCTGGGGCTATTTCGTTCTGATTGGGCCAAACAGGTCAGGGGCACCCAGGCTGGATCAATCAGCAAGGCCTGGAGGCCAGAAGACACGGGCATCAAAGGAGAGGGGAGCTTCTGCCAGAGAAGAGCCAGGAGGACCCCTCAATGGAGCCACTCCACTGTCACCCCCTGAGGCCCAGCAGAGAAGGCCTTCCTCCAAGAAGAACCCTCTTCCCAACCTGGAACCAACATGGTGCCCACTTTTTGGGTGGTGCCTGGCACACAGTTGGGCCCCCACCAACGCCCTTAGGGCCCTGAGCCTTCTGGGCTCATTCCGCCCGTGGTCTGCTCACACTGGACTGAGACACCAAGAGGCCTGAGAGTGTCAGACCACCTCTGTGTCCCCAGACATCATATGAGCCTGCAGGGAGAGGCCCTCAGGGCACAAACTCAGGGATGCGTGAATGGTGCCCTCCCCACCACGTAATACCCAGTTTCTCTCTGCTTGAGCTGCAGCTTGGGAGGGGGCAGAGTTCACAACTGGAGAAAGACAAAGCAGCAGGCAAGATTGCTCTTCTGGGAAAGTCTGACTCCAAATCCCAGAGACAGAGATGGTGGCGGGGAGACGGGGGAGCCCCCAGTAATCTCCTTCCAGATGGCTTTGGGCAATCGTATTCTTTGCCTGCGTCCCAGGGTTCTGCCCTACAAAGCAAGTCCCATACCCAACACAGGGCACCCCCTCAGCCCCCCACTGGCTACTGACACTTTCTCCAAGAGCCAGGGGCTCCCAGAGCCTCTCAGCCTGGTGCCACTCAGCAGGAAGCAGGGAGACCGCAGCCACCCTCCCCAAGCTCTGGCCTGCAGCTCTCAGCTCCTTCCTTGCCCTGGGGATGTCGAATCAGGACAGCTGCCTTTCAAAGGCACGGAAATTCTTTCTTCTTTTTCTTCCTTTTTTTTTTTTTTTTTTTTTTTTTTAATGAAGCAAACCAGATGGAAAAGAGAAAACTCAAAAAGAAATGTTTTCAGGATAATGACCTTTTTTAAAAAATCATGCTCATTAAAAAAAAAAAAAAAAATGCAAGCAACATAAAAAGGACCAAAAGATCTCTTCAAAGTTAAGGGAGGGAAAGAGTATAAAAATAATAAGAATGTGGGGTTATTATATTTTGAGATGACTGTGTGTTCAAGTTGGACTTCTGGCTGTGGAAGATGAGGGAAATACTGCCTCTCGCCCTCCTGGCCCACCAGTTTGGTTCCTGGAATCATTACTCACACTGTGACACCGACATCCTGTCCTATACCTTCATTCCAAGAGTTATAGAGTCTCTTAATTCCAGAACAGAACAGACTCTATGCTCACCATCAACCCTTCTAGGAGGAGGGTGCCTGGTTTCTGAGATCTGCTGTCTGATTTCTCAGGGTTCCTTCATAAAACAGCTTTTCAGAACTGTCCGCCGATGCTGCCTTTTGAGTCCCAGGGATGCGGGGTCACACTCCCCTGCTGTCCACACTCTGTAGACTTTGGCCACCATCCGCAGACACTGGGATGTCATGGGGGGATTTTTGTCTTGTTACAGTTTGTTTGGCTTTGTTCTTTTTTTTTTTTTAAGATTTTATTTATTTATTTGTCAGAGAGAGATAGCACAAGCAGCAGGAGAGGCAGGCAGAGGGAGAAGCAGCGCAGACTCCTTGCTGAGCAGGGAGCCTGATGAGGGACTTGATTCCAGGCCCCTGGGATCATGACCTGAACCAAGGGCAGATGCTTAACCAACTGAGACCCCAGGCGTCCCTGTTTGGCTTTGTTCTGTGCAGGATTCTGCCTCCATCATGGTACTCGGTAGCTAAACGTGGTTATGTCTCCACACTCATCACTCTGCCCATTTTTTCTTTCCTGAGATGCAATGTACTTCGTTGACTTAAAGATTCAAATCCTTCTGGAAAGTTTGCTTCTGGTCAGTCCCTTGAGCGTCTCTTCTGTTCCGTTCCTTTTGTTCTCCTCTTCAGAAGCTCCCGCTGGTCCTTTGCCTTCCACACAGATCATCTCCACAGTCACGTTTGCTTCTTTGTTCATGCAGGTTTGTTTTGCACGATTGGGTCAAACTCAAGTTTTCAGGGGTTTGCTGCTTTGCACAGAGGGTCCCAGGTGACCAAGTGGCAAACCAGGTGTTGCCTCCTCCCCCAGGCTCCATCTCCCAAGCCCATGACCATGATCTTCACTGATGTAGGACAACATGGGAGGCCTGTCTGGGGGGCAGGGAGTGTGCTACAAGCAGGGAATAGGGTGCGGGAGGTCTCAGAGCTCTGTTCTGGCTCTAACACGCTTACCTTTCACCCAGTTAAAGATGACACATTAGCAGATGAATTTAAGAATTATTTCTTTAATAATTTTCTTTGGGTGCTCTTTCTGGTTCTCTTCTGTAGCTATTAGAGTTTCTAATTTGATTTTCTAACTTTCTACGTGTCTCCCTTATTTCCCGTTTTGCTTTTTATCTCCAATTTCTTCCAGCTCCTCTATGGATTGTATACATTGATGCTATCATCTTCCTAATCTGCCAGAGTTCTCCTTGGAGCTCTGCCCAGGGAGTGCATTGTGACAGTAGCTGTCCCACAGCCTGCCCTTCCCATACCTGCTTCAACCCCTCATGAACTTCGCAAAGATTGCGTAGGCTCTAATCTTATGGGAGCACTCAAACCCCCTCCCAATTTTCCCCCACCCTCCATGACCACAGTAGCACACATCTTCCAAGGGACAAAGCCAAAGAGGCAGGAGGGAAGCTGTGGGGTTCGCCTGCTATGGGTCCCTTCTCTGTGGACACAGCATGCTCTAGAGCACAGTTAGGTGTTGGTCCCCGATGGTCTAGACACTTCTGTCTTCTTGATGCCTAATATCCCTACATCAAACTTTCAAGTTACACAGATATATATTCTAACCAGGGAGAGAGTCGGGGGTCTAATCAGGGGTCCCCAGCCTTGAGGACTTCAGGAATCTGAAATCACTTTTAAGTTGAATCAGGGACTATTTCTGGGTTTCCAGCTTAAAACAAACAAACAAATAAACAATACAAAGCAGAGCAAGAACCCGCAGAGCACCGTCCCGTTGCCACAAGCCCACTAACAAATGTCCATCGAACAGCAGCAGAGGTAGGAACAGCGCACTCACCGTGCAGAGGGCGCCCCTGTAAGTTGAAAAAACTCAGCTTTATGAAAAACTCATTACATTTGCTCTGTTTTTCACATGCTGCCTTCAAGCGGGAAACGCTTGATTCTTTCCTCATTGTCCCCGCAGAGACCACTGATGGGAAGTTACTTCTTTAAAGCATGAAAGAGATCAAAATTCCCAGATTCCTGGCACAGTGATAGGAGGAGAGAGGGAAGAGGGGAGAACAGGGTCTGGAAGGTGCGCCCGTGGCCATGGCTCGTCCCAGTTCTGTTGGGAGCATCCCGCCACCCCTGGCTGGGACTGGCCCGTGGTCCCAGCATGCACTGCTCCCACACCTGCTTCTGAGCTCATCTCCCCCAGGTGGAGTCTAGACGGCAAGCTCTTTGGAATGACAGGCTTTGCTTTGGTTTTCTTTTTCTTGTCCCCAAGGCCAGGACGAGGGTAGAGTTCACGTCTCATCCTAACTTTGAGTGCCAGCCCCTTCCTGCCCTCCCAGCACCTCGTCCCTCGCCCCCGCGGCCACTTGCCCAGCGTCTGCTCCTGGCAGTACCCTCCCCCCTGCCTTCCCAGATGCTGTGGATCCCCGCCCGGGGCCCCTCCCCAGGAAGACACAGGAGCCTCCCTGTCCCCCCGGCCACCCCCATTCCTTTTCAGCTACCTCCAGCCGTTCTCCATCACGGCTCAAGTGTGTCCCCCATGCTAATGAATTCACGCTCTGCTACAGATACGGCGGCTTCCCTTCACCTAGGAGGGTAAGATGCTCCAGGCTTTCCGGGGACCTGGGCTCCACTTCCTCCCTGAGGACTGGGCCAGGGCTGGGCATATGATCAAGCTGTTAGACGAGAGTAAGAGACCCGGAAACTCAGCCTCCTCGTGTGGGGGTCTGCTGTCCCTCCGTACCCTCCCCAGAGGGGGCTCTGCTGCTTTAGGCTGCATCCCACCCCCAAGTGCATGGCTATAGGTTCTCTGGACCGCTCCAAGCACTGGTTGCTGTGCTGGCGAATGTGACCGAGCCTATAAATATGACAGTCCTGGGGCTATATTAAGGTTTTATGAGTCTCTTTGTAAAACAGATTAAGAGATTCAGTGTGAAATTCTTCTTTTTTCCAAGTCCCTTCTTCCCCTCCGCGCCCATCAGTCACACCAACCCTGGCTCCGGTTGCCTTCGCTCTGTTTTGCAAGTTAAAATAAAAGCTTCTTTTTCAGAAACAGATGGGATGAGCTTCCCTCCCCTTCTATCCAGTGTTACTACTGGATTGGGTTACTGATCCCAGTTTTCTTGGCACCTGGACATCAAGGAGGCCTTCTAAACGGTATGTCTCTCCCTCCCCAAAAGATGAGCTGCTTCAGTAAGGACATGATAGGGTGGCCAATTGGACTAGCTTATCTAGAACACTCCTGGTTTCAGTATCGAAACCTCAGTTCTGGGCAAACCAACATGGCTGGTAACCTAGAAGGAGGGCTTGCTGCAGAATCATCGAAATGTTCGAGCTCTGGATGCAAAGACATCCAAGTGATATGGAACTGCTGAATCCTTCTGTCAAATGAAAATTTTCTGGAGCACCGTGGGTGGGTGGACGACAGGCAGGCAGGAGCCTGCAGCCTGAGGCGCCTTCACTCTGTGCTCCTGGAAGAACAAGCCTGGGTCTCCGAGTCTCCCCTGCCGTCTTCCAACCCCCAAGAAGATGGGGGACCCTCCTCACCCCAAAACACACACCTGGGAGAGCCTTCACCGTGGTCATGATGAACAATAGCAGATGGAAAGTGGCAGCCCCAGGAGGGAAGTGCCTCTCCGGGACCACACAGCTGGCGGCATTAGACTTGGACTAGAACTCTTCTTCCTTAATTTCCAGAAGAGGCACGGAGAGGCTCCAGCCCACACCTTCTGGCGGCGCCCCCTTCATCCTTCACACATTTGCTTTCTAAACTTGGAACAGTCCCACGAGCTCCAAACCCAGTCTGGGAAACATCGCCACCTAAAATGCACGCGCACGCGCACGCACACACATAAACACACACACGTGCGTGTGCGCGTGCGCACACATGCGCCACCTGCGCCATGGCTATTAAGGGAGGCTGGCCACCCACGATCAGGCGCTCGGACGTTCCATGGCTGGGATTGAACAGACAGAAGGAAACGCAGTGTTGAGATGTAGGGGTCACGTGTCGCCCCTGGGCCCTCCACACGCTGCATCTCCAAGATTAATGCCAGCCTCCTTCTAAAGGCTGTGGGTGTTTACCAGCCACTGCTCCCACCTGGTGCCCAAATCCCCACGTTCTCACGACACAGAGCCTCCACGTGGTGCTGAGCCTGTTGTCCCCGTGCCTCAGCAGTGGCCTGGCTTGGTTTACCCTGAACCTAGAAGCCTCCGCCCTCTTTAACTTGCATTCCCCTCCCCAGCCAGACCTGCAGACCCTCGGTGACAAGCAATGGCCTCACTCATTTTGGGAGGAAGGGGCAGGCCTGTCCACTTCCCACCCATCGTGCTGCCGAAGGGTCGCTGGTGTGGGAGGGGCCCCTCCCGCTGCCAGCCATAGCTGCCCCTGAGCAAGAGTAGGTTCTGGAAGCGTGGTGCCCCTGGGGCTGAAAACCTCAGTCCCTGAGCCACCTGCCTGGGCACCCCTCTCCCTGTCTCTGCCCGGAGACCTGCTGTCGCCACCGGGACTGGAGGAGGCTGACCATGGCACACTGGGCAACGAGCTTAGTGGGGAAAAAGATAAATTGAGGCATGTTCGCGGGAGATGTTTTATAGAGAAGGTGCCGGAGCAAAACAAGGAAATGTGTTTGACTGGCTAGAGCTTAAGTGGCTGCCTTCCTGGGGGAAAGCTAGTCGTCCGCCATCCACTCTTCTCAAGCTTCACTTTCTCCGATCAAGTGCCCTGACTCAGGCTTTAGGTCGGGTTCGCTTACCGACAGCCGCCCAGGCCAACAGCCTCCCTGTCTGATACTTCAACACGGGTGACATGGCTCTTTCATTCCCACTGTCACCAACCAAACCCCTAGGATCTGTGGGCTCGGGTCGTGATGAATTCATTGCTGGCTCCTCTTGGACCGTTCTTGTTGGTAAAGGCTCCCAGAGACTCCCTGGTATCCTCACAACACTGTGAAACAAACTGTAGAATTGCCCCCGCTTCTGGGTGCAGATGGAGAAACCAAGGCTCTGATCTGCCCAAGGACCCTGGACACATCCATGACAGCTGCTTTCCTGGTCCCCCGTCCTGCATGGGCCAATGTGGTCACTCTATCCGAGCACACCGGCCACCAGCAACGGTCCGAGGGAAGCCTCTGTGACAGCCGAGCCCCGATGTCACCCATCCCCCCGGGGGGTCAGGGGCCCTGGGTTCCCCACTCAATGAATGACTGAAGCAGGAAAGGAAGAGCTCCACGCCCCTCCCCTTGTCCCACACCCTCAGCAAACAGTGGCTACGCTGCCTCTCCAGAACTCCTTTCCAAGAAGGCCTGAGCTCCTGCTGGGGGCCCCTGAGTTCACGAATCATTCTAGTGCTTCGCTACTTGCTGGGAAATGAGTGCTAGACATACAAGCGGAGCCAACAACGATACAGAAGACAGCCCTGAGGACCAAGGAAGGGGCTCAGGAGACCCCATTCAAGGCCCCTCCCATTCTGCCAGGGTTGGAGACCCAGGGCAAGTCACTCCTTGGGCACTTTTCCTCCTTGTTTATGAAGGAGCCAGACCAACTCGACTCCAGCTCTGTCGATACGGCTCTGGCCATATTTTCAGAATTAACATTTCAACTGACTACATGAGTCAGAGGAAATCTGACAAAATGAACATGATGAACCCAAAAAGCTTCTGTACGGGAATTCACACAACGCACACACTCTAAACCACAGGGAGAGGCCGCAAAACCAGCCCATGCAGAGAAGCAGAGAAGAGACACCATCACCCCCATGGACTTTGTCAGAAGGTCTGGCCTGCGGGATGGGCTGAGGTGGGGCAGGGGCCTGGGATACTGGGGAGCAAACTCAGAACTGGGGTTCAGCCAGATACAGGGGCCTCATGCAGGGCCCAGTCTCCTGTGCTGGGACCCAAACTGGGGACATGAGTGTGCCCTGGGCCGTGCTGTGTCCTCTGCCCCATGCCCCCCTCCCATCCCCGCCCTGGCCTCCTCCGGTCCCATGCGAGCCCGGGCTCAGTGTCTGCCACCTGTGCCCAAGCCACCAGGGAGGGCCGTGAGAAGGCTTTGCAGCTCGAGGTAGGTCTCTACAGTCCTGCGTGTCTCTGGGGGCTTCTGGAATGATCCAGACCCATACAGAATTTCAGGGTTTCCTTACTTCTCCAGGCTGGCCCTGAAACTCAGCCTCTAAAGATTTCAGAGAAAGAGCAGGAAAACTCAATCCCCTTTTCTTCCACAGCGCTTTGCAGCCTCACGTCTCTTTCAAAGAAAATAGAGCACGAGGAGGCGTGGGATGCAGAAGCCGAGAGATCCAGGAGGGCAAGCGGCTCCACAGGCTGACAGAGCCCAGTGGCAAATAGGTTTGTGACGGGTGAGTGGACGCGCCTGCTTGGCCGTGGACACCGGCCTCAGGACACTAAGGTCACTGAAAGTTTCATGTGGAAAAACAAAGTGTCCCATGACATTAAAAAATCGTGTTTATCATCTCATCTGTCCCCTCCTAGCTATCAGGTATCTCTCTAGCTCAGATGATATCACACACACTCTGCTCAGGTATCTCTCTAGCTCAGATGGTATCACACACACTCTGCTCAACAGTTCTCCAGTATAACCCGTTGAGTCCCATTTTAGAGATGAGAAAACAAGGTCCCTTCGCACGGCCTGGGAGAGCCCAGGCCCGTCTGGTGTGCAGGCTCCTCACCTCTCTGCCAGGCTGTCCAGGCAAGAAGGGGGGTGGCTGAGGCAGGCCGCAGAGCGGCCCAGGGTTGCTGTGTGAGCTCAATAGGCCCAGAGCTGGCAGCAAGTGGCTGGCCCTAAAAAAGCAGCAGGAAGGAGAGAGGGAGCCGGCACTCTCTCAGGACCCCGACTCCAAGCCTCAGGAGACATGTGAACCAGGACATTCCTATTGATGGATCAGGGCAGGGCCCTGTAGGAAGGGAGAGGGGCCTGGCTGGGACTCCCAGAGGTCTCCTCTCTGATGGGGTGCAACCTGGGTCCCGTCAGGGCCCAGCAGGGAGAGAGCCTTTGGAGGGAGGCACGAATCTAGGCTTCCCTGCTCTTGCTTGGGAAGCGGGAGCCTCCCGGTTGTCCTGGCCTCCAGCGCATTCCCAGGGCCAGCCTGCCCTCTGCTGGGCCTGTCGAGGGACCGGAAAGTGAAGTCCACATTCTGGGAACTTGGGGACTTGGGTGTCCCTTTCAGGTTCCTGCTCCTAACCTGGGAGCGACAATTCACCAAGTCAGTCATGGGTACTGCGAGTCCCTGTACAGCCTTACGGGGACTGAGAACGGTGAGTTTATTTCCTGCTTGTCAATGAAATCGCAGCTTGAAGTGCACATGTGTGAGTAGCACGTATGTTCCCAGCCAGGGGCAGGGAGACAGTGCGGAGGGCTGGGGGTTAAAGGGCTGGGCTCCAGGTCACCCCATCCCCACACACCAGGGGCCATTCGCACATACGCAGTAGGTCGAGTGCTGCTCTGTGTTCAGAGTTAGAGCCTCTGGGCCAGCTGGCTGCCAGAAGGTCCTTAACAAGGGACCTTGTGATACACGCCATGGGTCAGAGCCCAGAGGCCACTTGGAACTCACCATTCAAGATCAAAATGCCTACAACATTTGACTCAGCTTATCGGAAACCCTCGACATTTAAGAACAGGCACTGAAGAGGGGTGAGAGACCCGCACGAAGAAGACGGTGTTTTAATGAGGCATTTCCCCCTCTGCTCATCTCACTGTGTTGGTCAGCTTAGACCCCTTCCGAGCTTTCATCGGCTGCCACAGACATGCTCTCAGATCCCACAGGACAGTGACGGAGGCATAGAAATCCAGCCGATGTGCGTCTCTCCGTGACCCCAACGTAATCACGAATGAAATCCCAGCCTCCGGTCCGACTGGCTTCTCCTCAGCTGTTCTCCTGGAGTATTTTGTAGGAGGGAGTCGGGCTCGGCTCTCCCTCAGCCAGGCCTCAGGGCTCTGCTCCGTGGGCCACCAACGGCAACAAGGATGCATTGGGACAAGCCACCACCCAGGCGGCAGGATAAGCATAAGCTCTGTAATGCCACGCATACCTTGGGAACGCAGCCCCCCGCCCCCTAAGAGCAACGAGTGGGATCCAGACCCCAGGGGCAGGCCTCAGGGAGGACCAGCCTCTCGGCTCCAGACCTGCCCACTCCCTCCAGTCTGGGCTTTGCCTCTGGATTAAAGCCTCCCTGCAGACGACTCGACTCCCATTTCTCCGTGCAGATCAGCCCTCTCCCTGCGCCCCAGACCCGTGCAAGAGAACAGAGGGCCGTTCCCATCCACACCCCCTTGCTAAGCACTCCCTGTCTGATGCTCAGGCCAAAGCCTCTCTCCCTCCAGCAGAATCCCAGTCTCTCGGGTCCCTCTCCCGAATGCAGCCCAAGTGTGGCCTCCTCCAACAACTGCCCTGTTCCTGCCCTTACCCACGATTCTAGAACTGCAGTGTTCACACAGAGCGTCTAGCCACATGTCCTAATTTGAATTTCAATGAATTAAAATAAAGTGAAATGTAAAATCCAGTTCCTCAATCACACGAGAGCCAGGCTGCAGTGCTCAGTGGCCACAGGTGGCCAGCCTGTGGCCACCGTCCCGGACAGCACGGGTGCAGAACCTCTCCACCCTGACGGAAAGCCCTGTGGGGATGGCGCTGCTCTAGGACCTACCCAGGAGTGAAAGAGACCAGAATTCCTGCCTGCTCCTGGGTGTCCCACCTCCACTCCAGTCCATCTTCCACATGGCAGGCCGGGGGCGGGGGCTTCTTCCTAAAGCATAAATCAGCTCGCATCACCTCTGCTTACACCCTCCCGCTGCCGATTGCAGTGGCCAGAAAAAAAATTCAAGTTCCTTCCGTGGCCTTCTAGGGCTCAAGTTCACCCAACATCCAGCAGCATCTGTGGAGCCTGAACTACGGGCCAGGCACTGATCTGGGAACTTGCAGTAGGAGATTATCACGGAGCAAAACGTCAGAGCTCCCTACGTCCCTGGAGCTATTTAGGGGAGATGAGAAAATAATAAGCCAACTTCAAGTGTAAATGATAATTGTACAGAAGATGAAACGCACAATGAGAAAAAGAAGAAGAGCGCGAGGGTCAGGCTGGTTTCCTTGCCAGGTGATGGGAGCGTCCCAGGCAGGAGCTTCGCAGTGCGAGATCCCAAGGTGGGGGCAGGCAGGTTTGAGGAACGGAGAGGATCACATGGGGCTGGGACGAGGGAGCGAGGGGACATGGCAGGAACCAGGTCACAGAGGATGAGAGCAGGCCATGTAGGGCCTTGGGAGCTGCGGGAGGGACTTGGCGTCCATCTGAGCAGGGGGGCGTCTGGGCAGGGTTTGAGCAGAGTGGTGCCCTCCAACTCACACTCAGAATGCCTCTTCTGGCTGCTGCCTGCAAGGAGCCTAGGGTGAGGGCTGAGGGTGCAGACACCACCGTCCAGCCACCCGCCAGGAGGAGGGGGAGGTGAGCATTTGCAGAGCAGCCATGGAGAGGCGCTGAGGGCGGTCAGAGGGTGGATTTAGTGGATGGACGAATGTGCAGAGTCCCAGTCAACAGAGTGCAGTGAGAGAGCCGAGCCCAGGACGGCCCCTGGCCGGGGGCAGGTGGGCAGCAGGTGTCCAGAGCTGGGGAAGCTCCACAAGGTCAGGCGTGGGAGGGCTCCCCGCACCTCCTAGCAGTAAAGGAAGATAGGCTGCCGGATGTGACAGTCTCAGCTCGGCCCAGCAGTCCGACCAGAGGAGTGAGCTGAGGTGGGGGCAGGCCTCCGGTTCCTCGGCCTCCTCTCGTGCCCTCGGCGTGGCCACCCCTGCCATGCCATTCCTGCCCTGGCTTCCTGTCCAGGTGGCACCCTGCCAGCCACACCCCCACACCCCCGCACTATGCTGTCTCCTGCTTTCCGTCGCCCAGACCGGCCCAGAAAGGACCTGGACTGGTTCTGTGGTGTCCAGCCTCTCCAGGAGGTGCCCTGAGCTCCTTCAGGACAGACACTCGTCTTGCTCGGGCAACGCTCCCAACCCTAGAACCGTCAGGCCCTGATGGGCATTCAGGATCTGAATGCTGCTGACCAGCCCCCCCGCCAAGGGGACTCTTCTGCCCTGGGCTCCCTGCCGCCCTTCTGCTGCCCTTCTGCCCACACACTCCAAAGGGGATGCGGGGCCTCATGACCCCGGGGGCCAGGGACCCAGATGCTCTCTGCTGTTCCAGGGGACTGTACAGGAAAGGAACATCCTTCCTGCACCTTGCAGAGTGCAAGACATCCACACACGCGTGTGCACGCGCACCGAGGGTTTGACTCTCCTCCTCCTCCCACCTCCCCCATCCGTTCCCGGCTGAGAGTTCTAGGCAGCGAGCCCAGGAAAGCCTGGAAAACCAACTCTGCCTGGCTCTGTGTACTTTTTAAAATGTCCTGCAGTATATTAAGTATTGATTATGAATGTGATTTGTGAGAGGAGTGACTCTGAGACTTCCTTGTAAGCAGCAGGGCCATTCCAAAGGGATATAAGGGGAAAGTGAACGCTTTGCTTGAGACCTGATTCCTGAGCCAATCCCAGGGAGCTTGAGCTCGCAGGTTGTCAGGAAAAGGCTGAAAAATGCCGCCAAGTACCACAAGGCGCAGTGGCAAGGCAAATCAACCTCTGGGGGTGGGGGGAGTGGAAATGACTTTGCTCTTGGTGCCAAGTTTCAGTGTTTTGGCCTCACGGCAAACCCCTGGCCAGGCAGGGAAGGAGGCACGGGCCCAGGAGTCCCACTTGCCGGGGAAGAGCACTCCCCAGGGAAGAGGCTCCAGGCTCCTCAGCTCCTCCCTGAAGGTCCCGGCCACCCTGTACCCGCTGGCTGCGTCGTAGAGCCCTGAGGTCTGTTTCCCGCTGAGGGCGTCCAGCTCGGGGGACAGCATCCTTCTTCATCTTCTCTGCGCAATAGAGATGGTCAGATCATTTGTGTGCTATTTTAATATTTTTAGCAAATGTCTTCCAATTCCCAGTGTAGGGAGCAGGGTGGGCGAGGGGCAGTCAAGAGGAAGGGGTCTTCCCCACCCCCCCCAGTCCATCCACCATGCAGGCACACTGGAGCCAAAGTGGTGGGGGTGGGGCGGCTGGCCTTGTGCAATGGCTGTGCCGGGGGTCTCCCCCATCAGCTGCACCCAGGAAGGGGTCTGCACACCCCCAGCCCCTCTCCCCCTGCTCTGTGTTTACGGATGCTTCCCATGACGTTCCTGTCCCTCTGGATGTATTACTTGGGGCCACACAGATTTTCCTCCAGGTGTCAGACTGGAAACAGTGGGCAACAAGAAGGGGACCTCTCTCTCCTGTACTTCTCAGGGACCAGGCTGGCCCTGCAGACATTGTAAGGGACCCCAACTGTGGGGTCTGCACGGAGGCCTCACCCCCCGCAACCGCACAGCTCAAGTGAGTAGAACTCAGCAGAGGGACAGAATTTGGGCCTTCCCTTCGGGCGTACCCTGCAATTCCAGCCCACCTGGCCAACGGGGAAGACCAGGACCAAGGGGTTGCTGGGTTCCAGAAAGCAAGACTTTCAGCACTGAAACAAGAGAAGTCCCAGTGGGTCACCCTGGTGCGGAGAGCCCCACCTCTAGTCACCCCGACGGCCACTCCCCAGAGGTTTGGTTTAGTTCCTTCTCTCCTTTTGCGGCTGTTTCTGGATCTTGACATACTCTGTGGGGGAGGGGGCAGGAATAGGCTTTTGATTCTTGTAAACCCAGAGTTGCTTATAAATTCCTAATTCGGGGGCCAGCCGGGCTCCAGGGCAGCTTCTGACACCATGCCAGTTCAGCACCTTGAAGGGCAAGGTCACCACAGATGCTGGAGCACAGCCGTGGCCCCAAGCCGCCTTGCTGGGTTTTGGCAAGTTCTCAACTGTGCTTCTCCCGAGTGCCACACGCCTGCTCGGATGCTGCCGCCACCTTTTGTTTTCAGCCCTTTGGCTGATGCATTTGGAGAAGCTGGAGCGCTCAGTCCGTGAGCCCCTGTTCCTCACTCAGGCTCTGCTCCAGGCCACGTGGCTTTGTCTCAGCCGGAAGGGACAGTGCTGTTCATGACGGAAAAGATTTCTGCACAGCTTTGGGAATTTTTTGTTTAGCATTAGACCACTGTGCTTGAAGTCACAAGCCAGGGACTTGCCACCTTCCAGCTTTAATTTGTGACATTACCCTGTCCCCCGGAATGTGGTGGCCTTCTGAACCAGCAGCCCAGTCACAGTGTTTTATGGAAATAGAAGGGTCCCATCAGTTCCTTGTCTCCAGGTCATTGTGCTGTGTAGAGGCAAATGTATTCTGCTTTGTCCACCCTCCTGGCTAACTGGGTAGTTTATGCGTCTTCTCATCCCTGAAACAGACCAAGCGCTCCCTTTCCTCATTTTTCCTGTACCCCCACCCTTTGCCCTGAGACTTTCAGGGCCCCCCACTGTGTGCACAGCATTCTAATTTAAAACATAGGTAGGGTTAAAATGCTTCACAATAACAGAAAATGGTGGGGAAAATACAGTGTACTAAGATCTTCACATTGTGTGGAAGAGATAAAATCTTAAATTGTATTAGACAGTAATAAGTAGGAAATATGTATTGTAATATCCAGAACAATTATGAAAATACAAATAAAAGTATAGTTTAGCACCCAGTTTATACAGGGAAAACATGCTGATAAAACTATTAACCCTTAAAGAAAACATGAAAACAAAGGTGTGGAAAAGCAATGTGAAATAGGTACAACAAATGGAAAATAAATAGTAAAAGTGTAGCTTTAAAAAAATCCCCATATATTGATGATCACATGAAATGTGAATGGACTCCAAGTAAGACTAAGATTGTCCTATCAGATTTTTAAGAACCTGACTATAAATTAGTTACAAGAGACTCAAATAAGAGCAAAAGATAATAACACCGAATTATGCCAGAAAAGCACCAAACAAAAAGGATGAAGAGACAAGCCCACAATCATATTAGCAGACATTAGCACAGTCCTCTCAACAGACATAGAAAAGCAGTAAGGAGAGAAGTCTGAACAGCATAATTCGCTTGACCTAATTAACATCATATCCAACAATGACAGAAAACACCTTTTTAAGTGCACATTTAATAAAGTGAACTGTATGTTGAGTCATAAAGCAAACATCAACGCCTTTTAAGAGATTCATATCATTCACCAGAAGTCAGTCCTCTGATCACCATGGAATTAATCTAGGAGTTAGTAACAGACAAAATTTCCATCTCTGCCCTGCTGATCATCCCTGCCCCCAAATCTAGGTCAAGTTCTTTGTAAATCAGAGGTAAACTTGAGAGAAGGAAAGGGAGTACTTCTCCAGCCAGACATAAAGTAGAACTACAAGCCAAAGGGATCATTCATGAGCCAAGACCACCCAAACCCAGGGAGGCATGAGATGCAAGTATGTGTCCTTAGGGCCGGGGGCTATTTATTTATTTATTTATGAAGATCTAATTGGCTTTATTAAGCAATTCGTGAATCGCATTGCATCTCATTTGGCAAGTAGAGAGGCAAGTAGAGGGGCTCCTCTAAATTAACCCCTCCCGGGGCTGGGTATATTTAATGCTCGTAGAAGAGGACACAGAGCTCTGATGTACAAGAGACAGAGGGGAACTGAGAACTCTGAACAAAGCCAAGACCCTGCTCAGAAAAGGTGAGGGTAGAAAAAGTCTCCCATTTGAAATTGAACCTCAAAACCTACCCCATCCCAGTCCGATGGAAAGTTTCAATATATCCCAAACCAAAAAAAAAAAAAAAAAAAAGGTCATTGCAAAATTTGGTTTCAGAAATGTGACCCCTTGGATCCAGGCCAAAGCAAAGACAAATGCTTTCCTAAAGACATTTTCCACCGCAGAGCATGTGAGGCTCCGGTAGCAAAAACCGGTAACACCAGCTGAAGAAAGATTCACAGTCATTTCTGGAAATCACAAACTGCACAAGGAAATAATTCTCATTGAGGCAAAGTCAGCAGATAAACAGGATTAGGTTCCCCAAGCACTTGCAATAACAGAACAGTTGAGATGAAATTATCAGTCATACTTAAACTTATGACTTACATTTGATAATGTGTGAAACTACAGATCATGTTTAAATCATATATAAATTTAAATCATTTATAAATCACATTAAAATAACAGAATAGTTCAGTTGAGATTACAAATCAGACTTAAAGCATGTTTAAAATGATTATGTAAAGAAGAAATAAAAACCATATGGAAGGAACAAGATTCTGTGACAAAAACGAGATTTGGAAATGAACCACACTGAAGTCCCACAACTGAAAATGATCCAAAAAAAAAAAAAAAAGTCCTTTAAAGCCTAAACCCAATAGCTGAGCTCGCAGAATTGGTGGTTTAGAAAAGCAGAAGGACTTGGTGAGCAGGGAGATAGATGTAAAGATACTTCACCAATTTCAGTGCAGATAAATTCCAGGGTGCAGCTAGAATCCGGAAGGGAGGAAAGAATGGGGAAGGGGGTGAGGAGAGCCAGGCCCAAGTGTAGGATTGCAGCAAAATGACTGACAGGTGCGCCCCAGCTCTGGGTCTCCTTGCACGCGCTTGCTAGGCCACCTGCCCCAGGTAGACTCTGGCCACATCAACCGACTGTTCTCTGCACTTCTCAAAGGAGGCAGGGGTGAGTTCTCTCCTCTGATACCCAGTCCAGAAGCTCGAGTGCTC
This sequence comes from Mustela nigripes, assembly GCF_022355385.1. Lineage (NCBI taxonomy): Eukaryota > Metazoa > Chordata > Mammalia > Carnivora > Mustelidae > Mustela > Mustela nigripes. The sequence goes on from NC_081560.1 coordinate 184,369,640, forward strand.
CAGAAAGAGCCGTCCCCAGCTGGCAAGGGAGAAGCCTGGAGCTGCTGGGATTGTGTGAAAGCCCAGGAGCCCGAGGGGCCAGAGGAAAAGCGTCTCTCAGCAGATGCTAGTAAACTGGCATCATTTCCTGTGGTGGTTGGACTGTGGCTTTGAAGGTCCTGGTGATGTGGGGCATGGGGATTTATCTGGGCCATGATCTGCCCTTTAGAACCCTAGCACAACCCAGCCCAGCTGGGCCCAGTCTAACCCAGCTGTGCTCAATCCAGCCCAGCCATGCCCAGTCCAGCAAACTCCTCGCCCCTGGAGGGACGGCAAGTGGGGAGGAAGGGGGAGAGGGAGCGAGTGGGAGGAAGCAGCAGAAAGAACTCAAAGGCACAGGGGACAGAGGGCAGGGCAGGTCTGCCCCCTGTTGGACTGGGCCAAGCAGGATGAGATCCTGATGCCACATGGAGGCTCCAGACCCCAGCGTATCTAAATTGAAGCAGCCAGTGCTCAGCTAGCCCAGGGAGGCCCAGGGAAAGGAAGCCAGGGTGGGAGCCCCCTGGACCCACTGAGTTCCTCCCTCCCATCTAGGAAGGATTGGGTCTAGGCCAGGGGTGGCAGCGTCTGCCTGCTGGGGTCCAGGGGTCACAGACACAAGGAGGTGGGGCCTGCAGCCAGGCAGGCCTTTGGGGGGGGGGGGGGGGAGCGCACCCAGGAGCAGAGGCAGGGGAGGACTGAAAAGGTGGAAGCGGGACAAGGAAGGGGAGGGATGGAGTTGTGTGTCTGCGGGCGGAAGCTGCAAGCCCAGTCCCCCCCCCCCCCCGTAACCTACACCCCCACCACACACTCTGAGCCTGCTGGGGTAGGTGATGGCTCCCTCAGGGCCCTCCTGGGCAGGCACAGGCTGGCTCAGGACGGGGTGCCTGAAAGGGTGGGGTGGGAAGGGGGGGCATCCCAGGTGGAAGCGCCAAGGCGGGGAGGGGCTGGATGGGAGGTGTCTGGACCACTGCCAGGCTCAAAGGGGCTGGAAGGGTTTAGCTCAGCCCGTCAGGAGCTGTGTCCTAGAGGTGCCAGATGGAGTGGAGGGAGCACTGGATGGGGAATCAGGCCGGCCTCCTAAGAACCCTGGCTCTGAGACTGGCCCTCTCCCAGCCTCCCTTTCCCTGTGGATACTTTGGGTATAAAAGCCTGGAAGCCCAGAAGCAGGTGGGGACACCCAGGACCACCCCTTTCTCTGACATCAGGTGCCTTCAGGACAATTTCCTAATTGGCTGGACTGAGACCTAGAGTCCTTCCACCCCTAGACGCCCTGTTACTGGGGTTACTCTGGGTTCCCGGGAGCTCCTTGGCCTAGCTAAGGGGTGAGTGGGACGACAGTGGGGGGCAGGAGTGTCCAGATGGGGGAGGGACACGCCAGGGCAGTCCTGTCCAAGGTTTGCAGAAACAGGCCTCCTGGCTGCAGTGCCCGTGCAGGCCACACAGGGGCAGCGCGGGGCTGCATTTCAGTGCCTCTAGCTCCGCAGGTGAGCTGTCCCCAGAAGCCTGGAAGGTTGGGGAGCCGGCTGCCAGCCCCCACCCTCAACCCTTTCTCCACCTCCTTCTACACACCGCCTCTGCAAAACGCCTAAGGAAGTTGTGTTGTGGGGAGAGCGGCAAGTTTTTAAAAAGCAAAAAAAAGAGGAGCAGCTCTGAAAGGCTCCCTGAAATCCTCCAGGCCCCGATCCTGGTCAGCAGCTGGAGAAACTGGGGCTCAGAGAAGTTAGCAGCTTGCCCAGTATCACCCAGCTCCCAGTTCGGGTTTCTCTCCCAGGCACCTGCTGCCTCCCTCACTCCACTGCTGGTTATGGGGGTTGGGGGTGCCCAGACTTCACTGTCCAGAAGGGAATGGGAACACACAAAGGACCAGTCAGGTAGAAAGCCACAAATGCCACACTAGGTAGGAGAGGGACTAGTATGGGGGAGACTTCTTCATGCAGGTGGGAGGGAGGGTGGAATCCAAGAGGCCATCATGGAGGAGGAGGCAACACTTGAACTTGTCCTCGGGGTGAAATAAGATGCTGACTCAGTTGAACAGTGTGGGGGGGGGGGGGGCTGCTGGTGAAGTAAAACCCTGGGCGAAGGCAGAGAAGGAGAAAATGTGCATCGGTGAGATATACGCTCTTCAGGGAAGGAGGAGATTAGAGGTCAGACAGAGAAGTTTGCCCACATCCTGAAGTCTCTGCGGGCTGCCTAGGTCCCTAGGTCTTTAGAATTGGGGGCTGGCTTGGCTTTGGAATTTTCCTGAATTCCATTATGTTGAAAGTACAGAAAATGGCAGTTCTCCAGATTATCTCATTTGGAGGTAGGAGTAAACAAATGTTCTCCATGGCGACGGTGGGGCCTAACTGGAGATGTCTGGCTGCCCCTCGGAGCTCTGGAGGCCAGCCCTGAGGGGGAAGGCAGCCGCTCCCCATTCCTCAGTCATGACTCGAACTCACAGCGGAAGGAGCTACTGCCGGCCACAGGGGGCCTCTGCCTAACCTTGGAGCTGGCTGCGGGACAGCCCAGGATTCTGGGGCCTGGAGAAAGCCTCAGACCAAGGTGGGCGGGGTGCATGGAGCAGGCAGGCCCACCTGCTCACCCTCCTAAGAAGTCAGGGGCTCCTCTGGAGGCCCGCAGCCTGCTCAGCTCACTTGCCCCTGTCCAGGTAGATGCAGGACCCAGAAGGGAATGCAGGAAGACGGGACAGGAGGCCAGGGTTGAGTCTCTGCCTCAGTGTCCCCAGAGGTGGGCACCAGGGGGCAGGAGGCACGTAGAGAGGAGGGGGGCTGTCGTGTGGATCCATTCAACTGTTTCCATAAGGAAATGACCTTGAGGATGCCCCCAGGGCCTGACCCCAACCCCAGTGCCTGCATCAGCCTCCCAGCCTACTCAGGAGAGCCATGGGACCACCCCGCTCCACTCACATCTTTGGAAACTCAAAGTTCAGGGACTTGGAACCGAGGTGGGCAGGTGAGGACCCAGGTCCTGGAGACCAGCAGACCAAGACGCAGAATCACCTCTGCTGCTTCATGGCTGGGGGCCCTGGGGCTCGTTACTAGGACCCTCTCCTACCTCGGTTCCCCCATCCGAATGATGGTAGGCCAGGATGACCACACCCCCTCCCTTCTGGGGCGGAGGGGAGGATCCTAGGGGCCGCTGGAAGATGCCCTTGGCACAGGGCCTGGTGCTCAGCACATGCTCAGTGAACAGCTGGTACCCAGATTCCTCTGGCCACCGCCACCTACCCCGCCTCCCCAGTGGACAGACGTCTGTCTCTGAGTCCCCCCGCCACCCCACCCCCCGGCCCCCATCCTGGCCGATGCTCAGGGCTCCTGGGCCTTCCGCAAAGTGCTCTCGGGGAGGTTTTGTTTACCATCAACCGGTCATGTTTATTTCTGAATCCGGGTCTGACCTCAGAAACGCACTATTTCATTAAACAGAAAAAGCAGCCCTTCTCAAACTGTGTCGGATTAAGACTCGTTTATATTCTTAAAAATTATTGAAGATTCCCAAGACAGTCTGGGGACGCGGTCTCCGTCCGTCACTGTTCACCGCCCCGGACACGCACGCGGACGGATTTGTAAATTCTGCGCGTGCCCGAGCAGCGGCGGCGGCCGGGCCGGAGCCGCCAGTCAGCGTCACTTGGACCTTCGAGAAGGACTCGGAGCACGTGAGGGCAAGGGACATCTTGGTGGGACCATGCCACCGGTTTGGACAGGGGCACCTCCCGAAAGGATTTCGAGGATCCCCAGCACCCAGCCCCCCGGGGAGCACCTGCTGCGCACTAAACACGTGCAAGAAGGAAACACAAGCTGCTCTCTGCACCGCGGCCCAGAAGCTTGCAGGAAGTCCTGGCACAGACGAGGGAGCTAATCTGAGAACAAGCACACAAGTGAGGAAGGACTGCCCGCAGACGGCCCGGCAGCCGCGACCCAGGTCCCGCGCCCCTTGGGGAACCCAAACCGGAAACCAGCACTGATTCATCGGCATCTCCTGGAAGCCCCCGCCCGAGCTCCTATCCGCAGCACAGCGCAGGCAGGAGAGGCTCTGGCCCCTTTACTAAAGACACACAACCCGACATACCTTACATACTGTAAGCACAACCAAAATATTTAAAAATGTTTATATGGTTCGGTAGGATTTCCCACTGATCCAACTTGCCTGTTTAATCTGCAGTTACAGAAGCTGCCAGAATCCGGACCCGCCCAGCCAGCCCATCCCCTCCCAACACCCATGTCCAGGAGGTGAAGTCGGCAGGCTTGCCAAGGCCCGGAAGGGCGAGCCCTGGTCCGGCACAGAAAGGGCATTTGGTGGTGGAGGGGGCGGGGGGCAGGGCAGAGTTCCACGTGCCTGAGGGGCAGCAGTGAGGTCAGCGCTGGACCAGAAGGGGGCCAGGTGAGTGGGGGTGGCTGGGGGCTCAGGGGCCAGTCCGCTGGTTGGGTCAAAGAGGGCCCAGGGGTATTGGCAGGGCTCCCGCATTTTATACGAAGCAAGCTGGGCACCTGAGGAGGGTTTCCGGGCAGAGAGGGACATGGTTGGAGGGATGTTGTAAAAGGTCGCTTTGGCTGCAGATTTCAGGGAAAGAGCTGCAATGGGGGTGGGGGGCAGGGAGCTTGAGGGGGTCCCACCATTGGAGGTGGGATTTTTTACACATACGTGGTTTTCAAAAAAAGATTTATTTACTTGAGAGAGCAAGCATAGGGAGGGGCAGAAGGGGAGGGAGAAACTAGCAGGTTCTGGCTCAATCCCAGGACCCTGAGATGGTGACCTGAGCCAAAACCAAGAGTCGATGTGCAACCAGCTATGCTACCGGGTGCCCTTTCATGGAGGTTTCATTATTATTCAGACAGTGTGAGGCGCAAGGCCAGGAGACAAGTGCCCTGAAGACACAGTCTCTCACTCACAGCTCCCCAGAGGAGGGGGTATGCCATGCCACACAGGGCCGTGTGGGAGACAAGCAGGGAGGGCCAGGAGCCAAGAGTCTCTATTGTGGTTTCCAGGGAAGAGATGGGTGCAGAGGGCGATTAGGCTACACAGGGCTGGGACCGGCCAGTTTGATTACTTGACTTGGCTGGTCTCTGGGCTAAGGGCTGTCCTTGTTGTCTGGCACCCAGCCCCGGGGTGACCCGTAAAGGAGGTGGTCTGGAGTAGGGAGCTTGGATTGGCTGCTTTGCACATCAGAGGCTCACGCCGAAGGGAGTTGTTTGCCATCTCTAGGACACAGCTGCGCCCTGGGGGTTCAACGAGTTCTTAAGAAGTCAAAGCATCATGAAATACAGAAACTGAAACCATGATTCATACAGGGATAGTGGCAAGTAGTGGTCAGGATTGGGGGGCAGAGGCAGCAGAACGGTGGCTTCTGGGAAGTGGGCAAGAGGAGAGGAGTGAGAGACAGTGGCTCAGCGAGGGGTAGGGAGTGGCTGTTTAGACGAGCTGGTCCAGGAGGGTGGGCACGAGGGAGGACCTGAAGGAAGTGGCCAAGGGGCGGAGCCTTCTGTGCAGGACAGATTGTAAGAGCTGGAGTGCAGGCCAGGTGGACTCCAGCATCAGTGGGAGACTCAGCAGCGACTGGACAGGAGCATGAAGATTTGATCTACACGGGCTGGCCACTGAGACTGAGGTGGGACCCAGTGGGGAGACAGCCCAGTGGGGCAGGGTCACACCCCAAGGGTTCTGGGTCGCCAGGTCACTCTGTTAGTTTGGAGATGCTGTGACCCAGCAAGACTCGCCCCAGTCCAGAGCACAGGGCTGAGGTCTGGGGGTCATCCATGCGGAGATAGCTGTTGGTTCCATGGACAGGGGTGAAGCTAGCTAAGAGGGCTGAGGACTGAGCGTAGGACACCCCCCAATATTTCAAGGTCAGAAAGCAGAGGCGGAGCCAGGAAGACACTGCTCTGGGGGCTAGGAGTGTAGCGCTTCCCAAGGGTGAGCACTTCAGGAGGGCCGCGGGGCCCAGAGATGAGTGAGGAACCGTCTTTACGTTCTACAGGAGACGGGATACGGGGCATTCGCTTTGAAGCTTGCTAAGTGGAAGTTTACCCATCCCCAGAGGAATTCTACCTTCTCACGAGTGGACCTGTATTACCAAAACAGGGATATTCTAATACTGAATTACTGTACGCAGAATCCGGTCAGGAGATCTTTGTGGAAATGTGTTTCTTCTACTGTTAAAGATGAACCTGTGTGATCTTTTCTGTTTTGCCAACTCCTGTGAGCTCAGAGCTGCTGGCATCGGGGCCCATGCCATCTGGGGGAGGCTGGGTCTCTGCCACAGAGGGGGAGGCCCCACAGGGAATGGAGTGGCCTTGGGAGGGAAGGGGGTCATGGCAGGAGCAGGCGGCACCCTGCCGATGTTCGAGATCGCGGAGGTGATGCTCTGGTCCGTATGGATCTGCGGCATGAGATCCCGGGTCCACGCGGACAGGGACTGGGTCTGCTCTCCTGGGAGCCTCCAGGGCCCGGCACGCGGCAGCGCTCCCAAAAACACTTGGTGAATGAACAGGTGAAGGAATCGGCAAATGAGCAAACAAGCCGCCCCCAGTGCGGCCCACCCCAACGTCCGGCCCAGGGCCTTGCACCAACTGGGTGTTCAGGAAACACTGGCTAAAAAATTAAATTTTGACTCTGTGCACACTTTCTAGCTGATGTGTGTCCCTGGGTGCCTTTGAGACACCGGTGCGGGGCTGAGCCCGGGGGTGGGCAGCCCACTTCGATGACTCTGCAGGCCCCTCGAGCCAGCCCCCTGGCGTCCCTCAGCCTGTAGGTGGGAGGTCAGGTGACTGTGCGGCCAGAGCTGTTGGCAGAACAAAGTTACGTTCACTTCATGGTCCCCATCCCACACTGTCCCTCCTTGGAGGCAGAGTCCGGTGGGTGCCAGTTGGCCCATCACTTTGGTGGCAGAATGGTGAGGAATGGCGACCTGGGAGAAGCCAGATGCTTTCCCATCATGATACCCCAGACCCGGCCTTTCCTGGCTTCACTGGGTCCCCACTGTCTGCCACCATGTGGTCTTGGGAAAGCCATGCCTCTCAGGGAGGCCCAGGAGACAGCCTCCCATAGACCTCCCTGCTTCTAGAGCCTACTTTAAGGGGCCTTTCAGAGTAGGCAGAGCGAGGGTGCCTGCCAGAAAGCCACAGGAGCACCAGTGCCTCCCTGCTCTCCGCATGCTGTGCCCCCAGTAAGGAATCCCCCACTGTTGGGGGGGGCCCTCATATTCCCCTCTGTGCCCCGCCCCCGGGGCGGCCAGCAAACACTGTCCGGCAGTGAATGGACCAGTGACTCCTTGGCCAGCGCTAAGTACAACGGTGAAGGGCGTGAGGGCGGGCCTGAGTCCTGTCAGGGGCCCATGGCGTGAGGATGCAGCCGCTCTCAGGAGGGCCAGGTGTCACCCCAGCCACACAAAGAGACACAGGTTCCACCTCAGCATTCAGCCCTGGCCTGCGGCTCTGGGCGGGGGTGGGGGGGTGCTGGCCACGTGCACGGCCCGCAGAGCCCAGGGCAGACACAGCCCTCAGAGCCCTGGCACTGGAGCAGGTCAGCAGAGGAGGGGATGGAGGGTGGCAGCGGGGGCGGCAGGACAGGAAGGCTGGGGACGGGGTCCCGACTGCCCCGGCGGGGCTTTGGGAGCAGAGACAAAATAGAGGTCATGGACTTAAGTCCAGCGTGGGGCCAGGAGGCATGGCCGAGGAGAGAGAGTCTGGAGGTCATCCTCCCCGGGCTGCCTCCGGAGCATGAGACCACAGAGGTCACGGCCCCCAGGCTCTCTCAGGGACCAGAAACCAAGCAAACTATTTTTGTAGCCTTTAGAAGCTGCTCCCCTTGAAGTATGACTAACTCAGAAACAGCTGAACTTCAGAAACTCACAACTGCCCACGTGGCTGCTGTGGTCTCCTAGGGAACCGAGAAAGCAACTGTAAAGAAAAAAGAACTTGCAAGCACTCAGAAATCACTTCTGCTCAGAGAGGGAGAAATAGTTCTATCTGGTGCCAGGGCCCCCTGGGCTCACTTGGAGAAACACAAAGAAGAATGACTTACGATGTGACCTTGGAAGAAAAGTGTGTCTTTGGCCCTACGTTGCCTCCGCCTGCCCCACTCACCCCAGCCGCAGGACCCTGCTGGACAGAAAGATGCACCACCATCTTGGGACGGACCTGTCATGAAGCCTGGTGCTCTGCTGGGCAGCCGCCAGCCCATTCACATCTCTTTAGCCCCCCCCCCCCCCCAGGGAACAGCTGCAAGGGACAGGCCAGGGGCACGACTCCCTTGATGGCCTGACTGGCTGGCTGGACCCACTCCTGTGGTCAGCTGAATAGTGACCCCCAAAGGTGTCCGCACCCTAATCCCTGTAAATAAGTCACCTCACGTGGCCAGAAGGCCTTCATAGACGTGCCCCGGAGACGGAGAAGATCCTGCCTCATCTGGGTAGGCCCAGAGTAGTCACCAGAGTCTTTCTGAGGGGGGATAGGGGGACAGTCAAGAGAAGGGTGACATGACCAGAGAACTAGAGTCAGAGAGAGATTTGAAGATGCTACCCTGAGGACAGGGTCAGTGGCCACCAACGACAGGAAGGGGGGCCTCCAGAGGCTGGAAAAGCCAGAGAAGCAGACCCCACCCCCAACCATCTTCAGAAAGAACAAAGCCCACACCTTGGCCCCAGCCCCATGAGCCTGACTGTGGATTTCTGATCTCCAGCACTCCCCGATAACCAGCTTGTGTTGTTTTAAGCCTAAGTGTGGCATAATGTGCTCCAGCAACAGAGAGTGGCTAACCCAGGTCCCCAGGGCCACTGCGGCTCCGGCTACTGGGTCCCCACCTGTGGGCCTGCCCTCTCCTGGCAGCTTGGCAGAAGCCTGGCCCTAGAAGGTTCTGAGAAGGTGATTCTTCCTGTGAGTCTTAACAGGCTCTGCCTCACCCACAGGCAGGGGAGCTACCCACGGGGTGAGATTTCTGGAGCAACAGGAAAACAGCCGCCAGCCCACACCCGAGACCTCTCCCTCCCTGCTCGCTGAGGCCAGAAACTCCTCCAGAGCACTGCCTTTGCTTCAGTTCCCAAACAGGGGCCTCTGGGAAGAGGTCATTCCAAAGGGAGATTTACACGAAGGCGTACACAGTCTCCATAAGTATGTTCCCTGCAAGCTGGTTCCTGAGTAGGGGTGGGTGTCCACACAGGAGAGGGGTTATGGAAAGGTTCCCGGGATAGGAACTCAACCAACCTCCAGACTCACCTGTCCCCCCTGCCCCTCAATGGCCACCCGCCCCCTTTCTCCTATCAGGTCCATTTTCTCTGCAGAGCCAAGCGGTTCCTGGCTCCCTCATCAAGAGATGGGGTCTTCCTCTTTCCAGGTCTGGACTCACTGGCCCCCTTCACACAGCACACCACACCACTCTGGGGGGCAGTGCTGGGAGAGAGACTCTCCCCAGAGGATCTTTTCAGAACTAGGGGACAAAGCCATGGGCCACACTGGCCTCAGGAGAGCCCAGGCCTCCAGAACCCCAAACTGGAGACCATCCCATCTCCTCCAGCCCAGTGCAGCCAGGGGACCTGGAGGGTCTAGTGACAGTGACACACAGCCAATGCCACCAGGAGTCTCCAACTAACTGCCCCCGGGCCCAGGCCCCGGCCCCAGGCATGAGGGAAAGCAGCGTCCGGGAGGAGCAGGGCCTGGGGTGGGTCACCCCATCTTCACGTGCACAGGCTGATGCCCACATGAGCTTGTATGGGGGCGTGCCCTGGCACCCCAATGCACCCATGGCAGGCTGCTCAGCGGGGTCACGTCAGGGCCCTCCCTTCTGTGACCCCCTCTCTGGCATCACCATATGCAAGAGGTGCCCTCACCCAGTGCGCAGAGCCCGCAGGTGAGACCCCAAATGATCTCTGAGACTCATTTGTACGCAGCAGATGCCACGGAGAACCGGCCACAGGCGATCAGGAGGGCGAGGAATGGCCGGCACCCCCGCGACAGTCACAGGGTCCACATTTAATGTGAAATATGAACACAAGTACAGCGTGACTGGGCTCACTTAACATACCTTCCGCTACCAGCGGTGTACAACTGAACACGGTTCCATACGCAACGTTGGGGACACAAAGTCACTTCAATACCAGGTCATGAGAAATGCTCCCTTTCACTTTGGTTTGGGACGACAGGCTCGAGGGCCGCCACGGAGAACCGGGCCCGGACGTGAGAAAGCAGAGGCGACAGATACGGCCTCTGGAGAAAGGCCCCGGGGGAGAAACCGGATGGCACGGATTGGCACAAAGGGCTGGGCCTGCGCGTACAGAAAGATTTGCAGGATAAACCAAATAACATTGGAAATCATACCTCCGGTAATACTTCTGTAAGAAGCAGAATTACACTACATGTTGTTCACATGCATAGGAGTGCGTAGGAAAATCCGCCGTCGCCGTCGTCGAGGCCGGAGTGGGAGAGCAAAACGTGGACTGGACGAGACAAGTTCGTCGGCAGAGAAACGAATCCACGAGAAGGTTGTGTCTGGGGCGGAGGCGTCTCATCAGCAACAGACCCGGAAGGCAGCCCGCCCAGGAAAGGCACCACGCACACGCACACGCACACTCACGCACACACACAGCAGACGCACACGCACACCCCCTCCTGCAAATAAATACACACGCACACACGCACGCACGCTCCCGTGAGAGCGCCCCGCCCCCGCCGGGCTCCGGCCAGACTCCCCAGTGGGCGCCGCTCCATGTGCGAGGCAAACGGGGACTGTCCCACACAGCGGGTGTGGAGGACGCACGGCCCCTTCCGGTGCAGGAAGAGCTCGGCCACCCCGTGCCGACGGCCCGCGCATCCTGCCTCCTGGTGGCAGGAAGACAGTGGCGCCAGGGCTGGAGAGCAGAGCGAATAGTCGTGTCTGCCGCAGCTGGACAGGAGGCAGCTGCACTTTCTGACTTTGGCATTGAGCGACCTTGACCAGAGAGCTCTGGTTCGCAGGAAACCTCCCTTGAAAACACACCAGGCCAAAGCTTCAGTGAGGTTGCGCCTGGGGCTGTGTGCCAAGTGGGCTCCAGGGTCCTCTTCAGTCTTTCCCCATCACTTCCAAGATATGACGAGACCTTTACTGCATCCGTTGGTAAACCAAGCTGCCAAGTGGCCCAGAAAGTTCTATTAAGAATCCCAGCATACTATGCTCGGCCCATGTACAGCTCACTCTCTGTGTTTCTGAAACAGAGCACGAGCATCCTGTAGTCCGTGAACATAGTGAAGGCCTCTGGCCGCATGTGGTGGAGAATGTGGATAATGAGCTCATTCCTGGGGAGGAAGACAGAGCAACAGAGTGCGTCTGTGGCCAGAACTAAAACTTGAAACACCCTCCAGGCCTGGCGGTGACCTTGAGTGCGTGCAGAAGGCCCAAGATACCCAGACTTCCCACAAAGAGTTCAATTCCTGGAAGTTGCTCAGTCTGGCATTAACAGCGAAAACTTCCCAACTATAAACTAAATTTGTGATCTGATTATAAACGGAATAAACCCTAGAGGAAACACGTAAAGAGGCAGAAAAGAGAGCTCTGGCTAACAAAATGCAGAAAGTGGTTTCAAACATTCATTTCTAGTTTAACCTCAGTAATGCAAGGACAGAACGGAAGATGGTCCGAGAAACAAATGTGCTGCCCAGAATTGACTGTTTTCTCTCTCACAAAAGTGACGTGAACAGGGTTTACAACTGAAGAGAATAAAGGTGGACTTTGGAGTAAACGGGAAAAAAGGAAAGAGCCTCCATTCTCTGCCCAAATGAAGGTACTGACCCGAACAGTGTTCACAACTGAACCAAGTGTAAATGCTGGCACTGCTCTGATGTGACCTCTAGCATGGGGACATGACCTCTGCTGTGGCGGTGTGACTTCTACTGTGGTGGCATGACCTCTATTGTGGCAGTGTGACCTCTACCGTGGTGACGTGACCTTTGATGTGGTGGCGTGACCTCCAGCATGGTGATGTGTGACCTTTGGCATGGCGACACAGCCTCCGGCCTGGTGACATGACCTCCGGCATGGTGACATGACATTCGGCGTGCTCAATGGGGCTCCCAGCATAGTCAATCCCCTGCTGTGGCGCCAGGTGGCACCGCCCACCTCATCCCCACAGCCTGGCCGCTCTGGTGCGGGAGGGAACGGTTTCCCAAGCGGGGTTTCCAGTGGCTTCGGACAGAGGAGCTTTGTGAGGGTCAGTCGCCAGGTTATCCCACACAACAAATGCTTATACACACGTGCCTAGGGAGGGGAAGAGGAATCCCAGGGTTTTCTCCAGGCTGTGAGTGAAAGGGCCCCCCTGCCCGCCCCCGAAGACACACTCCCATGGTGGCGCAGTGGAACCCGCCGAGGGAGCTCGGCCTCAGGTCTTCCTCCAGGCAAACGCCTCGTCGGCGAGCACCTGGGCCAGCCTGGTGTTGAAGGGCCCGTAGAAGTCCTGCAGGATCCTCTGGGTGACTGGCCACATGGGCCCCAGGTTCCGGTCCTCGGGTCGCCGCGCATTGGACGCAGGGCTCTTTGTCATCAGGGTCTCCTGTTTCTCCCCCAAGGGCCCTAGAACACAGAAACGCTCCCGTGAGGCCGGAGGCATGGCAGGAAGAAACCCTGCAAAACCCCCAGGCCCGCTTCGTGCTGAGACAGGAGCTCCCCCGAAGTGCTGGGGGATGAAAACTCTCCGGCTGGATCCACCCTGGAGCCGCTGAGGAACGCGGAAGGGCCCTTGTGAAGAAGTAGGGACTGTCCGGCCGCGGGCTGCACCCCTGCCCTCAGACGTGCGGCGGGAACCAGGGGATGCAGCCTCACCCGAGCCTCCCCGCCTGCTTTCGTGGCCACAGAGCCACAAAGGGCTGGCTCCCGTGGCCGTCAGCCTGTCCCTGGATAACTGTCTGACCCACCTGGCATGGTCCCCGCACTTAGATTTTCCTACTAACCAGCCTGCCCGAATTCTTCCAGTGTCGTTCCCGCTTCAGGCTGCTGATGTGAAGGGCCTGCGGCTGCGCCATAGTTCACCTTGTGTATCATGCTGTATGGTGGCCACGGGGGCCGGGAGGAGGCCACCTGTGCCCAGAGACCCCAGGAGCCGCAAGGGGCCCACCTGCCACAAGGAGACCGGTGGGGAGAGAAGCCCAGGAACAAGTCACCTCTATCCCCAGCTCTCTAGACCACAGGCCTCTCCCGGCTTAACCAACCAGATCACTGCTCATGCCCTCGGGATTTGGCCTTTACACAGACAACCCTATTCCAGTATCCTTGAGATGTGCATAATAGAAGGAACAGAACAGGCATTTCCTGTCTCAGGGACTAAAGACAAGCTCATCAATGCAGCAGGATCTACCAGGGGTCAAATCAAAGAAAAATGGATCTGGGCCGTCACAGGGAAAAGTGATCACCTGCGTCATGCCACCAGCTCACCCACGACAGAAGGACTCCAAGACTAGTGGTGGGCCAACGTACTGCAGCTGGGGTAGAGAGGGGTCAAGAAATATTCCAACAACAGAATTCCCAGGCCAGATTATTAGATGGGGCCTCGGGAAGAACGTGCACTTTGCTCTAGATCTTCAGTGAGTGGTTCACGGGGGCCACCCACATGGGCAGCACTCCGTGTCCACACTCCCATCCTTCCAGCCATCACCATGGCCAGGAGCAGCTAACCTTCCTAGACGTGCTGCTCAACTACGCGGCCCCGACTCCAGGGGTCCCCAAAAACCTGGGACAATGCGATGACCTGTCCATTCCCTTCTCTGAGGCTTATGGCCTCTGCAGGACTGTTCTAGCCACACACTGACCTCTCACCCGTCCTCAAGGCCCAGCTCACAGACCATGCCTTCCAGGAAGCCTTCCATTCCCTCCTTCAGCAGCTGGGACCCCAAGCACGTGTGTGAACCTACGGCAAGGGTGCTACCCTTCCCCTGCTTTATTCTGCCAGTTACTCGATGACCCGAGCTGTGGCTTTCCCGTCTCGCTCTGCTGGACTGAGAACTCCCCAGTGAGGGACCCCCCTCTACCCCAGCTGCAGGCCCTGCACTTGGCAAACAGCTACTGAGCTAGCTAGGCCCGGCCCGGCACACGGAGTCTGCCTGTGACTCAGTGAGCACCTCGGCCGCGCTGGGTGCACGGCCTGTGTCTGCCCCACGCTCTCCCCCGTGACATTCCTACCGAGGTTGAGGAACTGGAAGACCCTGTGCATGGTGTACTTGACGTTGGACGCGTGGTCTTCCAGGCGGAGGATGAGAAACTGTTCTTTGTTAAAGACGGCGAGCCAGTCCAGGAGGTACACGGCATACAGACCGACCTGGAGCCTCACCTGGAACCAAAGGAGGAGGCAGGCGTTACGTGAGGGTCCGTCCCTCCTCGCTTTCCCCACAGTGCTCAGGCACGGGTATGAGCCAACGCCGAGTTATCCAAGTGAACAGCTGCCTTCAAAGGATGGATTTTGAGCCCCGAGCGTTCTTGGGTCCTCACGCAGGGTTCTGAGCTCCCCACACAAATGCTTCCTGCTCAGGGCCACATGGAACCCTCACAACGACCCCATAGCTGGCAGCGGGGCACACTGAGGAGTGAAGGAAGACTCAGAGGCAGGAAGAGGTCGAGCCCGCACACAGAACAGGCAAACGTTCTCTCTCTGCACCGAAACCTGCCCGCTACTGCTCCTACACCCAGCACACGATGGCCATGAAGACGCCTCAGGCACAAGCCAGGTGAGGGAAAGGCCACGCGCCTGGGGCCATCCGAACCCTGTGACCAGGGTTCGGATGGCCAAACACAGCCTGTTCTAGGCAGTCACATGTCCAGGTCCCCATGCGCCTGTGCCTTTGCTCACACCTACCTGGCAATTAACCCCACCCAGAGGGAAATCTGGCCCCTGTCCTTGGCTCCTGGGAGGTGACCTCTGGGTCACCTAGGATATCCTGCCTGATAAGTATCTTTGCTTGCCTGGGACATGGGGCCACCTGACAGTAAACAGCATGCGTGACGACAGGGGCTCCTGGCGACACAGGATCAATCTGACCTGTGGTAGGGGCTGGACAGTAAAGACAGTAGGTGACTGTGCCCCAGGACACAGTGTGGCCATTGAGGCTTGGCGGGCCTTCCCTGGCTGGAATGCTTGTTGCAGACCACGTGCTTCCCTGCATGGGTTTTAATGGGTCCCCCTCCCTGCTGTAACCACGAGCACCCGTCTTCAGTGTGCCCGTGATTCTTCCAGGGACTGAACCCCAGAAGTGGTTTCGGGGACCCCCGACTTACAAACACGTCAGAAAGGAGAGCGGTCTTGGCCCCGTCCCGTGAGCTTCACAGTTGCGGAGGGAACAGCCCTCTCCCCCTCCACCCTGCTGCCCCTTCTCCTGCGCACCTCTCCTCCTGCAGACCCTGCTCCACTTCCTGTCTACTGCTCTGCCTCGGCGACCTTCCCAACTGGTTCCCTCCATGGCCTCTGCCTAGCCTCACGCCAGCCACCCCGATCAGGCCCCGCGGTCACAGCCTCCTCACTGGTGCTCCCATCTAGTGTCCGAGCAGCCAGCCCTCAGCTGCCACCAGTGAAAACGGTCCCCACGCCCTGCCCCCCCACGGTCCCAGCGTGGCAAGCTCTTGGTCTGGCTTGTGCTCAGCCCCCAGGCGGCCCCTCTGGGCCTCGGTTCCTGAAGCTGAAGGCCCAGGCTCCTCCGTCATCCCTGCCGCACAAGGCCGGCCGGGCTCCGACTGCCTAGATCCCTCTCCCACTATGCTTCCCCCACTTCGTTATTTTTCCAGTCCTGTGGGAGGATGCAGAGGAAGAACAGTGAGAGGGGATAAGTGTCTCCAAAACCCATTAGGTGCCGCCAGCTCCCCGGATGTCGCCTCCTTGTGCGCCAGCCCGTAACAAAGACCCCAAGCTGGGCCAAAGCCAGAGAGAACCTGAGTGTGTGCCAGCCTCAGAGATCCTGTGTGCGTTGCCTCAACACAGACAAACCATTATGAGCAGGTCTCCTCAAGTCATCGGCCTCCCAGAGCATTTCCACTTCCTGTCAGCCCCATGGCCAAGCCCCCTCAGGGACGACCGGCCTCACAAGGGTCATCTCTTCCAGAGAACCTACCTTTGGGACCTGAGAACTTTCTAGAATGAAAGGCTGATGTTTGCGACAAGGTGGGGCCCTATAGCATCACCAGGAACCCACACCTGACCTGGCCACATGTGACAGACTATTTCTCAGCAAGCCTGCTTGTGCCTGTCGGGGACAGAGCCCGCACAGCCGCTCCCGGGAGGACAAAGACCTGCTGGCTGAGGCCCTCCTGCGGCAGGGTCTTCCCTCACGGGTGGCAAAGGCCCTGGTGGGGGAGGGGGTTCTGCAGGGGAAGGGAGGTGGGCTGGCTCCCACAGCGGCAGGCTCCCTGGTCCCCTAGACATCCCCCTCTTCAGGCCGCCCCACCCCCTTACCACTCCAGGGAAGCCCTGGCCGCCCCGAGTGATACGTTCCGGTTCATGCGGCATCACCACTACAACGGGACACCACTAAGACACGCCTACGACAGGCCCCCTCAGTTCTTCTTCGCCTTTTCCCCCGCAGAGGCCAGAGATTCAAAACAGAATGAAGATAAAAAGGGTATTTAGGGGAAGTGTCTGATAGATCTAAAATGACAAAATCTCGGAATGCCTGGGTGGCTCAGTTGGTTAAGCAACTGCCTTCAGCTCAGTTCTTGATCCCAGAGTCCTGGGATCGAGTCCCACATCAGGCTCCTTGCTCAGCGGGGAGCCTGCTTCTCTCTCTGTCTCTGCCTGCCTCTCTGCCAGCTTGTGCATTCTCTCTCTCTCTCTCTCTCTGACAAATAAATAAAATC
Organism: Mustela nigripes; assembly: GCF_022355385.1. Lineage (NCBI taxonomy): Eukaryota > Metazoa > Chordata > Mammalia > Carnivora > Mustelidae > Mustela > Mustela nigripes. Next base: position 184,386,449 of record NC_081560.1, read on the forward strand.
TTTTTTAAAAAATGACAAAATCTCGGAGCTAAGAAAAGCCTTTGAGGTGATCTGCCCAGCCAACTCTTGATGGAGAAAGGGAAGCCCAGGGAGGGTAAGGGCCAGCCGAGTTCAGCTGGCAGCACCCACCAGCAGGAGGAGCTGGTGCCAGTGTCCCCGCCACCAGGGCTTCCTCCCCCACAGGGACAGAGCCAAGGAGAGGTGGATACAGGCTCTTCCTGGACAGGCACTATGCCGAGCCTCTCTGTTCCCAATCAGGGGTTCAGGTGGGACTCCCCACCCAGCCCATCTGCCATCTGCTAGTGGCGAAAACTCCTCGCTTGTTCACTGGCTCATTCTGCAAACAGTCACGTGCACACGGCATGCCAGGTGGCCCATGAGCCAATGGAGACTTGCTGCTATGTCACCAACATGGGCCCTGGCCGCCTGGAGCCTGGACCTCGCAGGGGATGTGGAGCTGAGCTGCTGAAGAAACCAATGTCTGGAGCCACCAGCCCTTCCTGCAGGAGCTGGCCAGGGGCTGAAGAGTAAAGCCAGTCTGTGACCCGCGACACCCGCCACCCTTGTCCTGTCTACCCATCCTATCCCTGGGCATCTCTCTCTGACTGCTTAAGCCACCACCTCGTCATCCTCAGCAAAACTGAGACTAAGCGCAAAAGGCCAGTTTAGACCTTGGGAGCTAACCAGCTAAGGTGGAAATGCCATGAGTCTGAAAGGCCACAGGACCTGGGACAAACATGAGGCCTGTTACCAGCTCTAAGTGCCTGGGTTGGGAGAGTTAATGTCTGGGAACCTCAGTGTCCTCACCTGTAACACGGGCACAGATTTCAGGGCAGCGTGGAGGGTAGAACATGGAGTACCACGAGAGCTCAAGAGGGTGCCTTAGTGCAGCGTCGGGAGTGAACAAAGGTTGGATCCCGCCGTCCTGTTTTCCCCGGCAAGGGTGCCGAGGGGCTGGAGGCCCGGCCAGCTCCGGGAGAGACAGAGTGCCCGGCGGCACGGGTGTTCATTCTTTTCACCCCGTTTATGTCAGATGTTCACTACTCCATGAGAGACACACAACATGAAGCCCCTGAAATGAGCCCCCAGGAAGGAGCTCCCTGCCTGGCCTTGCCCTTCCAAATCCAGCCGGCACAAGCACTTCCTCATCCAAGGCCGGGAGGGAAAGCCCACACCGATGCCTCCCTTTCAGAGTGTCTGCGGGATCACCTGAAGACAGAGCTCAGTAGTCACACCGCCAGGGATGTGGAAAAGCAAGACCTCAGCGGGTAAAAGAGACAGTAAGAACGGGAACACGCGTTCATGGCAAAAGCTCTATACGTGTGGCAAAATCCAAGTCTTCAGGCCATCGGTGCGCACTGAAGCCAGCGACGGCGGGAGATGAGATGGCTGGGCCTGCCGAGGTCCGCTCTCCCAACCTCTCCAGCCCCCTCGTTAACCTCACTAGGATCCATGCGGACAGTCACATACACAGTTCCCGGCGGCCCCTCACCTGATGGTTTCTTGAGTTGTTTTCCCTCCCTGCTTCCGCATACCTGACATTCTACCATACAATAACGAAACCAAGAATCCACCTGGACTGGGACTTCACTTCCCGGCCTGCACTTCTTGCTGCTGCCAGGCCGTGCAGCCCCCGTGGGCCTCTCTTTGTTCCAAATTACTGGTCTCTGAGTAACCAGTCTGTCTCTTGACAAGCGTGCCACACAGCTCTGGGAGAGGATGGCTCCAGCACCTCTCTGAACCATGCTAGCTGGGCAAGTCACCTCAGCCCGCCCTATCCTGCCTCGTGCCCTCCCTCTCTTCCAGGCCATGCCCTGGCTCGGGTGTCCTCCAGCACCGGGCACGGTACTAAGCACGGGATGGGCACCCAAGATATGCCTTTGGAGACGAATCGAGCCTCAGCTGTAAGTGAGGCCAGTCCCCATTTCATGCCACGCCTTTGAATTTTTAGGAAATATCTCTAGAAAGCGGCTCTTCTCTCCAGCAGGCCCTGCATGGATGACCCTTGTGGTCATAAATAATCAGGATTAAAAAGCAACAGCTAAGAGAGCCATTTTGAAGCAAAAACTGTACTTGGCACCCCAGCCAGAAAACACACGGTTTCCCCCTCTGATCTCACCAGTTCATCCAATCCATCTACACATCTTTTCCACTATTCCTCCTAATTGCTTCTAGAAACTTCCATTTTTTCATACCCTGTCTCCACCACCAATTCTCTTCCAGAAACCCCATCCCTCCCCACCCTGGCCGTCCTGTCTCTGGGAGACAATCCCCCTCCCACCCCTGGCGACCCAGGACACGGAGCATCTTTCTCAAATGCAAAACAGCTACATGGATCCTGTCCTTAAGCCCTCCCTGGGGACCCGTCTCCCTCAGGATGTGTCCAGACTTCCAAGGTTCACCGGGTTCCTGGGGATGCAGGCTCACACTTCCCTTTTGCCATCACCCCACCATCCACACAACCACATACTGTGGTGGCTGCAGCAAACACCCTCCAAGCTCACCCCTCGGCCTTTGTACAGCCTGCTCCCCTCTCCTGCACATCTATCTCCATGTCCCTGGACGACTCGTCCTTTAGACCTCAGCTCAAACATTACCTCTCCTGGGAAGTCCCCCTGATGCTATCTGTGTCCAGATAGCCTCTGCTCTTACCCCAGCCTCTATGTCACTCACCCGGGACCCGGCGACACACCTGTCCTGCCACAGCTACAGTCCCAGCCCACGTGCCAGGCCCAGACACAGCAAGACGACGAATGCGCATGAAGGATGGCAGGATAGAATACGCTGCCTGAAATATGCCATTTTGGTATCAGGATTATTTTGAGCTGACGGCAACTAAGAAACACAGATATAAGAAGAGCTCTCTGCCCTTACCCTGTTGGCCTACAAGCAGTACATTAACTTGAAAGGGGGCCCTTCCCCCACTCCACCAGGATGGACCAAAGTTTGTCACTGGAGACAGCTCTAGACCTCTGCCAGCCTTAAGACAGCACTAAGGATCTGACATAACAAACCTCACTAAAGCTTGCCCTTCCCAGCCATTACCTCCCTCATACATTTATTTGCCTTCCCACCGTCTGCTGCCCTAGAAACTCAAAGTCCTTTCCCTTTGTCTGGTCACCTTGCTACAAATGTATCATTCTCCTGTTAAGATATTATATAAGCCTGAGTTCTAACCATTCCTCTGAGTTACTCATCAGAGACAAGTGTATTTGCAACACATGCGTTAATCAACTTGTGGGTTTTTTTTTCCCTTGCACATCTGTCTTTCATCAGTCTAATTTACAGGGCCCCAACCAATGACTCTACGATGGCTGGAAGAAAAGGATTATTTATTTCTGTTCACCATGTGAACGAACGATTGCTCTGATCCTTACAGCTGCCGGGTGAAGCAACGGTACTACTCCATTTTATGAGGTAGCCACTGAGTCTCAGAGAAGCTGAAACACCTGTTCAGAGTCACGCAGCTAATAAACACTCAGGCTGGGAACTGCACCATCTGACTTCACAGGCCACTCCTCTACCCTACACCCCTGGCCAGATTCTGTGCGGATCTGTGCCCTTGTGTGCAGCTCCTCTGACAAACTAAAAACTCCAGCAGGAGCGCGTCAATCCAACTCGCTGCCCGATGCATCCTACAGGAACTAGTACCCTGCCTTCCAGAGAGGACAGCCTTGATAATAAGAAAGAAGGAGTGAACCCCCCTGACCTTGAACTCCCTGTGCCCAGGGGGTTCCCAGCCTCCACTTCCAGCTCATGTCTGCCTTACCACATGATATGCTCCACAGAGCAGCACACCCTGGGGCAGGGGCGGCACTGGCCTCACCGTGGAAGGCTTTCCTGCCACACTAATCTACTACAAAGGCACTCACGTGACCTGGGAGCTGTGCGTAGAAAACCACCCTGAGCCAAAGTGTGCTGAATTCGCCACCAGCAGCTTCTTTTGTGTAAAAGAAGGCACAAACATATAGCTATCATCCAGAAGATGAACAAGAGAAAAGAAAAGAAAAATCAAGGGAAAACATTTTTCTGTTTAGGCCCCACTGAAGAAACACTGAGAGTCACCGACTGGCAATATTTTAAACCACCAGAACCATCCACCACTGGAGAACGTGCTCAAGGTCATTTGTGAGCGGGTCCCCGTGTCTCCAATCCTAATTGCACAGTGCGTTTTCTGAGCCTCAGTACATGGTAATCTTCCTAAATGCACCCTCATTCCCTCAGAGGGAGGAGAGAGGAGAGTACTGTACTAGAGAAATCAGCTGAGAAGGACACCTGGTGCCCGCTCGAAGGGCCCATCCCTTTTACAGTTTTTACGTCCGTGTATTTGCCTGTGCATTAGTCACCGCTCAGAGGCACGGGGAGAGGCATCTGCACATTCAGACGCTTCTCTGTGTCTCTGTGCTCCCATCCCATCCACCATGCGGCCTGCATAATAAGCACCGAGGCGCCTGTGCTGGGGGGGAGGGGGCTTCCAGGATACGCACAGGCATGGCGTTGTTGAGCGTGTTGTTGTAGACGCAGGCACGCAAGGAATAATCGAGCATGCAATTTTCAAACAGCTGCAGAGCTTCTGTCACTTTTTCATGGAAGTCATCGGCAGATTTATTCGAACTTGCGAAGTAGAGATAGTCAGAGTACAACCTGTGAATAAAATAAAGGGATATTTTTACCACCCAGGAGTGGGAAATCTTGCTCCTTGCGTGACAATGACAATCAACATGCAATCACATGACCTCGTCTCATGCATCAGGACCCTGCCACTTCTCGTTGTTCCCTTGCGGATAGGGAACCTTCCTGTACCCTCTCACACCTCCCCACCCCTGCCACGGCCACCCAGGCTCTCCTGAACTCAGACTCATCTATACTGGCCCCAAACAAGCCACCGGTACTTTCTTCTTTTCAGTCTTTTTTTTTTTTTTTTTTTTAAGATTTTATATATTTATTTGACAGAGAGAGATACACCGAGAGAGGGAACACAAGCAGGGGGAGTGGGAGAGGGAGAAGCAGGCCTCCCGCTGAGCAGGGAGCCCGATGCGGGGCTCGATCCCAGGACCCTGGGACCATGACCTGAGCTGAAGGCAGATGCTTAATGACTGAGACACCCAGGCGCCCTCTTTCCAGCCTCTTCAGTGCACAGCCCTGCTTTGCCTGTCCCAGTGAGCTTAGAAACTGTGCAAGAGCGAAGACAGGCCCTGGAAATGTTATGCCCCTCCCATTCTCTCTCCTCCATCTGAAGCAACGAGAGCATCTGTCGCTTTTACAATACAGTTCCTCGCGAAACTCCTGCCCATTCCACAGGCGTTCCAAACATTAAAAAAAAAAAAATTATGAGATGTTATCTTTCTAGATTTTAGGGACCTATTTCTTAACACAATATAAAAACACTCGCACATGTGCATGTAGTCACCATAACCCTGCTTGTCCACGTTCACGGGTCCATTCACATGGATCCCTCCGCACGGACGTGCCGTGTCTTCCAGGATCCCACAGTGCCGCTCCTTGACCGAGCTTTACTGGGGATCCTCTAAACCTCTTCCCAGTTAGGTCTCACCTTGTAGATGACCACGTCCATTCCTGACTTGCCCAATTTCAGCAAGAATCCAGTGAGGTTGGTTTAGCCAAAATTCCCCACCCTCTAATATCTGATCATACTCTGATATCTGATCACCCTCACTGGGTGGTGAATTTCTGGTCCCCACTGACACCCAGGAGATGTCTGATGCCCCCAGCCCACCTTTAGCCAGAATCCTGCTAGGTTGGGTTGGTCAAAACACCGACCTTCTTACCCTGATGTGTCCTGAGTAATTTCCAAACCCCCGACCCCTCCTCCTTGGCTATAAGTCCCCACTTTTCCCTGCTGTGCCTGAGTTGAAGTCAGTCTTTGTCCCCACGCTGTGTCCCGACCCCCCACAACTGGTCCTGAATAAAGCCTGCCTTCCAGCCTTGAACAAGTGGCAGGATAAGGGTCTCCTTGCTTGCTTGCTTGCTTTCTCTTTCCTTCTAACCTTCCTTCCTTCAATAAATCCTCTGCAAATATATTTTACTGGACTCTGCATTACAGACGGATTTTTTTTTTTAAGCACGGGGTTTTTCTTTTCTTATATCACATGAACAACCAGCAAGATGAGATGAGTTACAGCAGCATAATAAACACAGCCCCATGAGACGTCCTCCTGCCCAGTGTCTCCAGTGGCCATAACTGGGAGTCCTGCTCCCCAAAGGGGACCTTCATTATCGGCTGCTGAAATACCCTGCCGGAAATTTCCTGTGCCTACTCAAGCACATATCCACACATTTTATATTTTTGAAAACATACAAGGCATCAGATTGCATCCGATGGAGTCAGGTCACAGACCTACAGTGGTGGCACTTTTCCAGTCGCCTCCTTCGGAGGATTCCAAGCACCCACAGCAGCGGGCGAGACGGGACACAGCAGAACCGGGATCCCACGTCAGAACCGGGATCCCACGTCACCCAGTAACTCCTTTCTTTAACGGAACTGGGTTATGAATACCCACACCTTTTCCTGCTCTGCTTGCCAAGAGGCTAAGCTCTTCATCTTTTTGTTTTTCAAAAATCCCTTCTTCATTTCTGCCTGGTGCCTTTCCGATGCCCACTCCGATGGGAACTCCCCGCCGCACCCTCCCCTCACACACCAACCTCAGCCTGCTTGTGGGAACACGGGGCTGACGTGGGGTGGCCCCCTGGCTCCAAGGACTCAAGTTCTCCCTCCCATGATGCCATACTTCTACCCCACAACTTCTCCAACATGGCTGCACTCTTGCCCGTAGAGGCAAGTCAGTGCCTCTTCCTCTGAGTGTCTGTCATCAAAATCTGTGTTTAATAGGAAATCCAAGACCAAAGTTCTTCCCCAGGACTCCTACAGGACTACCCACATTCTTTAGGGGAACCAGAATTCTATCACATAAATTGCTATCTAAAAACTCAACCACTGGGTCAAGCTTTCCATATGAAGAGTTGATTCTGTAGTTATAACATTTCTTGTGGACGTTTGGCTCATGAATAAAACAAGAACCCCGAAACCTGCCTCAATTTTAAACACCAAGTAACTTCATGAAGAATCTGCTGATTCCATACAATTCTTTAGAGATCAGGAAGTAATCGCAGGGCGCAGACTGGAACGTGCCTGATGTTCCAACCAGGCCAGGTCAGCCCTGGGAGGGAGAGGACTATGGGTTTTCATGTTTGAGGTGAGGTGAAGTGAACTCAGGACCCCCATTTCTGGGAGTCAGGGTCAAAGCCTGTCACAACCAAGCCAGGCTTACTTTCTCAGTAGAGCAGAGGGGGGCTGTCCCTGGTCCCTCAGACTCTCCAGGAACCCCAAATCTACCCACAGAATGTGCTCAGGATTCCCTGGACCCACACGTGCGCCAGGATGTAGATCTATAAGCCGATGTCCTTCATGCTCCACTTTGCCAAAAACATCTGCGCAGAGACTTTATTCATCACAAGGAACGGCCATCCCTCCTATGTGGATTCTGTAGATCCCCCCAAAATACATCCCCAGCACCTGTGAATGGGATCTTATTTGGAAACAGGGTCTTTGCAAATGAGATTATGTTGAAGATCCTGAGATGAGACCATCGTGGATACAGGACGCGTTGTAAATCCAGTGACCAGTGTCCTGACAAAGGAGACAGAGGTGCCGGGGAGAAGGCCACATGCAGACGGAGGGAGAGGATGGTGTGATACCACAAGCTGGGGACCACCCAGGGCTGTGAGCCACCAGCAGCAGCTGGACACAGGCCTGGGACAGTCCCTTCCACAGAAGCCCCAGGAGGACACTACCCTGCTGACACCTGGCTTTTAGACAGCCCACCCAGCACTGCCAGAGAATACATTTCTGTTGCTTGAAGCCACCAGCTTTATGGGAATTTGTTGCAACAGCCCCAGGCAACACATGCTGGTCCTAACCCCCCATTGCCAGGAAGACTGAGGGGTCATTTCTGCCAGCACCCCTCCCCTGCCCTGAGACCCTGGCAGAGTCCTGAGCGTGCAGCTGGATAAGGGCACAGGTCACTTTCCCGCAGAGACGCAAGAAGGAAGGCAGAGGAAAAGCATGAGCTCTCACCCTCAGGGGAGCACTGTTTATACCCCTGAAGAATGAGACTCATGCTTCACAAGAACAGAAGCAATACTGAAAGCAATGATTTCCCTGTAGCTACTCTCAGGGGAGAAAGGACCAGGTAGTGACCAAGGATGACTGAAAGCCACTTGGATAGTTTAAAGCCATTAAGAAAAATGCTGAAAAGGGCAGCAAATGTATCAAGAAAAAGGATCCAAAAGCTGGAGCAGGCACACTCAGGTAACAAGAGATAAATCTAAACATCCACATTCTGGTCTTTCAAGTCAACTGTAGAATGATAACGTAGGGGGAGAAGCCAGCGGGGAAAACACACAGCAGATGTAAGCTGGCCTCGTAATGAATCACCACAGAGCTGCCGGACACTTGTGCAAATCTCAGGATGCGTTAGCCAAGGTATGGCACGGAGAATGAGGAAGGGTGTCACTCTGCTCCTCCTGGCAGGTCGGGACCCCAAAGGATGCTTGCCTGCTTCAGTGCTAGGTACCGAATTGGGGGTGTGGGGGGAGCTGTTCCATCCAAAGGAGCAAGACTCAGAAGGAAGAACAGGTTTCAAGGGCTACAAGGCTGTCCGGGGCTGGAAGCAGACCTGAACGCTGCTCCTGAAGAATGGCCTGACCAGTGGGTAGAAGGTTCGGGAACTGGTTTGAGGCAAGGGAAAAAGTCTCCAGTTGGGACAGTCCGGTGTGAAGTGAGTGGCCCCAGCCCAGGGGCAGTCAAGGCTGGCGAGGCTGAGTGCGTGCGGGCTGCCCCTGCCGCCCAGCCAGCCCCCTACGGCTTAGGGGCTGCAGAGCCCCCTTTTGCTGAACCACCTCATTTCCTTCCTCCTCAACCATCCCAAACAGATGGTGTTACATTTGTCCACGACTGTTTCCAAGAACAATTCCCAATATAAGTCCAAATACATTCCACGCCTTCTGTGCTAGGCTTATTTGAAAAGGCTGCTAGGCGTGGGGTTCAGCCCCACGAGGGGAGTCGGCCCTCATGGAGGTGCGCTCAGCTCCTGCCTGGGCAGTATGGGGGTCCTGGGAGCCAGCACCGCTGCGCGAGGGAGTGGGGGAGAATGTGTGTGTGGGGGTGGGGGGGTGGCTCCCTCAATCTGGTGCCTCTGGAAGGGACCACGTCTCTCTCAGGGGGACAGACAAGAGGCCGTCGGGGCCACCATTGAAGGCCCCACCATGTAAGATCGAGACAGTGACACCAAAGCCAGTGGTCATTCTCTTCAACGACACTGACAGGGTGTCACTCCGAATCCATGTGAGCAGAGGTGGGGGGACCGAGCGCCACAACAACAGGGGCAGCCCCTACTCCGTGGGCTGGTCTCGTGGGCCAGGCTCGCACAAGAGCTGTGGCCTTCAGCTGCCTCCATCCTCATGGCTTCCATCCCTGGTCCCGCCGCCCCTCACCAGGCCCTGCACTGGGTACTACATGCATATCCTCGTTCTGTGTTCACGACCTGCATCCCCCTCCACCCCCCGACACAAGCTGAGTGTCCTCACCCTGTCTCCGGAGGAGAAGACTGGCTTTGGGAGAGACCAGGGAGCCTCGCAAAGTAACGCAGCCCCGGCCCCCGGCCTCAGAGTTTAGGGATGGAGCCAAACCAACAGCTGACAAGAGCAGGGTGCGAGCCACCAGAGCCAGAGAATTTGGGGTTTTATTCTGATGTTCTGAATGTCGGAAGTACACGGGGATTCGGAATGCTGAGAACCAGTTAATAAGTGGCAGCAAACAGAAAAGCAATCACGACGCGTCACAGAGCCGCAAACAAACAAATGCTCGGGATCAACACGACGAGCTTCGCTGCCCAGGGAAAGCCGATGTGGTTGCGGAGCACCCCACTGGGCATCCGACAATGACAGCAGCGACAAACAGGTTTTCAGGTATTTTCTAGAATCTCAGAGCTCCCAGAGTGACCTCTGAGCACCTGCATAAAAGGACAGTCCTTGGCTACAGCAACAGCTCATTGGATTTTAAGGGTTTTAGCTCTTCAATGACAACACGCTTGTCGGTCGCCCTCCCTGCAACCAGGAGACCCAGGCAGGTTCCAGCTCCAATGCCTCTAGTTCAGGGAGGCTGGTTTGTTCTCCTCTTGCCATGGTTTTGTTCGTACCATTTTAAAATGGAGAAGTAATCCACACACCAACAATTCAGTCGTTTTTAGCAGACACACACAGCTGCACAAGCCCCACCACCAGCCAATTCCAGGAGACCCGCATCCCCCCAGAAAGTTGCTGTTGGTTTTAACCTGCCAGTGCCCAGGGAGGCTCACAGGAGAGGTCACGGCGATCCCAGGCCCACAAGGCACAGGGAAGTTTCGACTGCATCAGCTGCGTCTCGAGAGCCCGCGCGGCGCCAACCCTACCAGCTACTGCTCCACGCACCAGACATCTGGAGAGCTGGGCTGTGAGAAACGACTGGGGGCAGACCCCGAGGTGGGGACGGTGGGGAGCAGCCGACGGCTCCTGGGGGGCGGGGCTCAACGCAGGCTGTCCTGGCCCAGATGTCGCTGTGCACCCAGAGCCCCCGCCAGCCGGCTTCTCAATGACACACATGGGAACGGCCCTAGTTCCTAAGCCAGGAGCCTCCAAAACGTGGGCGCGCTCTCGTCCTCAGCTTCAGCTCCCCACCCCGTGACATCTCCGTCTTCCTGCAGCCACCTGAAGGATGATTACAAAAGTGAAATCCAGAGCGTCCCTTCATCATTCTCCATTTGCCGGCACCCACATTCAAATCAATAAGTTCCTGACCTCTGATATGGTGCCATCAATAATGATTACGTATATTTTTCCTACAGGGAAATAAAGGCCATTTAACATGGCCAGGAAGGAGGCCCTTCTGTCTCACTGAATCATGAGCTGTGACTTTCCCATCATGAGGAACAACCAAGCAGGACTGACCAGGCCGGCTCCCTTGGAGGAAAAGTCGAGAGTCACCTGAAGCTGTACACATGGGTGACACTGCTGAGGCTCATTTTCTGCCAGAGAAGAACATCCAGGCTTGGGCCTAAACGTGTCCACGTGGACGCAGCACCTCCAGCCCATGGGGCTTATGTTGGGGCTGGGTCATCCCTTTCCCTTGAGTAGGGCTCTGGGTTCACCTTTGTTTCTTCTAGAGCATCCAGTCTGGGTACTTGGTCAACGTTCATGGAACCAAGCATAGAACCTCTCAGAGATGAGATTAGAAATCCCCTTGGTCTACAAGCCTGGCATGGTTCACGAAGCACTTTCACACAGTTTCCTGGTGATCCTGACAGCAGGTGTCTCTGGCAGGGAAGAAAAGGAAGCACCCAGGATCGCTGGGCTACCCCTGGTTAAAGCAGCGGCCAAGTCAGGCCTGGATCCCAGGCTGGGGGACACCACCATGGAGCACAGCCATGGCCACATACCCCCAAACAGCTTTAACTAGCCAACCTCACAAATCCAAGGTTTCTGAAGTGACCTAGAGGTCCGGGAGTGTACTGAGCAGCCTCCCCCGCACTGCCCTGGCCAGTCCTGACCCGCTCAACTTCCTGCTCCGATGGCAGAAGCTGACTCCCTGGTCCTGGGGTGGCTCCCAGTTCAGCCCTATGAGCGTGACCTCACACCACTTTTAGGGCTCATTAAAGACATGCCAATGACACCCAGACAGACAGCTTCTGAGACGCAAAATGCCTCAAATTTCCAGGAAACAGGCCACTGAGAGACACTCTAGTCTCCTGCAGACAGCCGCTGCAGGGCATGGAATCGATCCGAGGCCTCACGACCTCTATGCTCCGTGGCTTCCACCCCACCACAACTCCAACCCTTGCCCAGAGTTCCCTGAATTTCCCTTTAAGATCATGGATGTTGGGTGCCTGGGTGGCTCAGTGGGTTAAGCGTCTGCCTTCAGCTCAGGTCATGATCCCAGGGTCCTGGGATGGAGCCCCGCGTCGATCTTGCTTTTCCCTCGCCCTCTACCTGCCCCTCTCCGTTTGCGCTCACGCTCTCTCGCTCTCTCTCTCTCTCTGTCAAATGAATAAATAAAATCTTAAAAAAAAAAAAAAGGTCACAGATATTACTAACTGATGCACCCCTGCTAGGGAACAGCCAGCCCTCTAATCCTGGTGCAAACACGTGCTAGAGAGCCTGTCATGGGACGCCCGCGTGCCAGCTCACCTCTCCCGCTGCAGGGAGTGTCCACGGCACGACATCAGTGCTTCCAGGGACACAGAGACATTGAGCTGTTTGGAGAAGATGTTCAGCACAGGCTGAACTTCGAAAGAAATTCCTGCTGCGGGTAAGAGGTCTACAGGGACTCAGAAGCCTGGGTGGGCGCGGCTTCCTATCATCTGAGCTCGTTCACAGAGCCTTGCCGGAGTGGGGAGTCATCCTGCTGGTGGCTCATGGTCCCATGCAGCGTCTGCCATCAGCAGGAAAGACCTGCTCCGCGCAGGCCTCCCCAGGACAGACAGTAAACAGTGGCTGCCGGACAGGACAAGCCTGGGCGGCGCTATCTCAGAAGGGCGGTCCCAGCCACATGGCTCCTGCTGGCATGAGGGAGACCTCTGTGCAACTGCGTCACGGCCCACCCCTTCACGCTGTCGGCACCCACCCCCGCCCCAGCTTGTCCCACGACGGGCCCCATAAACCTCCCACACACACGCTGTCTCCACCTCTGCGTCCTGAGGACCAGCCTCTGATAGGGAAGACAGCTCAAGTCCTCAGTCAAACCGACAGGGGCTCAACCCTCAACCCCAGCCTGGACACTACTAACTAGGTGACCGTGGGTAGGCGACTGAGCCCCACCGAGCCCACACACCGGCTTGCCAAGCGCAAATGAGGCAATGCCTGGACAGGGCTTACCACAGAGGCAGCCTGGAGTTAATGCCAAGGTCACTTAATTGAGGCCGTCCCCACCCCTTCCATTAGACATGGGCTCCGGGAGGCCAGACAAGGATTTTGTCCCTCAGTGATCATCTCACTGCCAGCCCTTCAAAGGTGTCCAATAACTGTGTATAGTGAGCAAATGCGCACTCACTCACATTACTGTTAGTATTTACTACTACTGTGACCTAGTAATAATAGCTACCAATTACATAATGTTTTGCATTTTCCAGCACTGTTTAAATGCGTTACATATATTAAGGTACTCTTACAACCCTAAGAGCAGGACTATTTCCCCCCATTTCACCAAAAAGGAAATGAGACACAGAGAGGTTAAGTAGCTGCCCCAAGGTCAGTGGCAGAGCTTGGACCTCCTGTCCCCCAAGGCTATGATTCTATCAAGGTGACCCTGGTTTGCCATTTATTACCCATACATCCTATCACCCACTTTGCAGATGGAGTAAAATCCATGAAACCAGCATTCCTGTCCAAAGGCTTAGCATCGCTCGTTACTTGTCCGAATGACCAAGCGCGTGCAAACGGATACATTGTATTAAGTGCTTCACTCCCTCCGTTCCTCACGCATCATCATAGATTAATTACTGACCCAGTCCAGTGGGTTGTTAAAAAGTCAGTTTCTACAAGCAGATGAAGGAAACAATGCCCCAGGAGTCAAGGTTCAAGGTGCCCAGGTCAAAATAAAGTTCTCGTTCTTAACTGAGCTCGGTTCTCCTTCCCGATTTGACCATCATCCTAAAACGTGAGCAACACCCAGCATCCTGCGCTGGTCACTGCCCTCCCCGGCAGTAAGACGATGCACAGACTTAAACCCAAAATACAGACACGGTAAAATCCTTAACAGATGGCGTGTGACCGCACTCCAAGTGTCCCCTGAATGAACTATGTCAACACCTTCCAGCCATTTGTCCCGGTGAATGACGGTGGCCTCTGAATTACGAGGCCAACTCCGTCAACCACTCACACATGAAGAGGCGGGAAGCTACCGGGAGGTGTGGTGAAAAGAACAGTCTTTCCCACTTTAGAGTCGAACTAAAGGAAGAAAAATTCTGCTTTTTAATTAACTAGGCCAATTTGGCCTAGAAATGTTTCACTTTTTAAGCTGTCATTATCTCTTACGTGGAGAAACTTGCAGTGTGAAACTTGGCTGGCCCTTCTGGCCATGAGAACCCGCCTTCCACTCTTCCTCTGTTCTCCTCCAGAAGGAGGAACAACAAACGTACCATTTACATCTCTCTCTGGAAAATTAAAAGTGATTGGTTTGATTCTGTGTGCAATCCCAACACTTTAACAACCCTCTACGTTGGATCAATTCTAGAAAAAAGGTTAAATGTGAATCTGAAACTAGAAACATACTCCACCCCACCCCTGCCAATTTGTAGATGGAAAGAACAGTTTAGCCTAATCCCACTGGCAGAAAGCAACGCCTGCAACCTTCCCCTGCAGAAGAGCAAGGTCATGGAATGACCCAAGCAGGCTGATGGCCTGTAACCCAGTTAGACCAATGGCAACGGGGGTTTCAAGTGTTTGTTTCTTCAAAAAACCTAAACATTGAGTGTCTATCTTCCTTTCTGGCTGGGATGGCTAATAAGCCAGACATTTAAGATAGGCCATGAGTCATGGGTTTCAAAACAGAAATTCCTATTGTTGCATACTTTTTTAAATCAATGTTTAAAAAGCAATGGAATGGCTGTTGCTGTCAGTAACCCACACAGACATTGTGTGCATAAATGCCCGCCGCCCCCCGCCAGCTGTGCATGTGCAGACTCTGCCTCGACACGGTGACGTACTTGTAGCCTCTCTGCTCCTGGTCACACCACTGGGGCCTAGGCTCCTGGATGATCAGACAGAGAAATGGGGAGCAGGTGTGGTAGGCAACCATCCCTGTTCCTTGGCATGCACACCCCGCCATCTCCTCCCCTTGAGTGTGGCCTGGCCCTCATGACGTGCTTCAAATCAACCGAACATGGTCAAGGTCATAGGCTGACACTCCAGTGGTGAGATGACACAAGGTTGTGACTTCCGACCTGCCCACTGTTTCTCTCCCTG
The DNA here is from genome assembly GCF_022355385.1 of Mustela nigripes. Taxonomy (NCBI): domain Eukaryota; kingdom Metazoa; phylum Chordata; class Mammalia; order Carnivora; family Mustelidae; genus Mustela; species Mustela nigripes. The sequence continues at coordinate 184,401,464 of NC_081560.1, forward strand.
GCTGGCTCTGAAGAAACAAGCAGCTATGCTGGCAAGGCCCAGAAGCAAGGCACTGAGGGCAGCCTCTAGCCAACGGCTGGCAAAGAATGGAGGCCCTCCTTCCAACAGCCACTGAGGAACTGAATTTGGCCAGTGAGCTTGAGAGCATGGGAGCTTGGAAGCAGAGCCTTCCCCAGTCAAGCCTTTGGATGAGGCACCACCGTGCAGAAGCCCTGACTGCAAGCCTGGGAGAGATCCTGAAGAAGAGGACACAGTAAACTGTGCCATAGTCTGAGCCACAGAAATGGTGTAATCCTGAGTGTGTAGTGTTTTAAGCTGCTAAGTTTTGGGGCGATTTGCTACATAGCAGTTGATGGCTAATGTAGCAGGCACCCTAACAACTGGCTCAGCCTCCTGAGGCAACTGCCACCACGGCATCCCACCACCCCCTTCTCGGCACCACGTCCACTGTGAGAGAGGGAGGGCCTCACTTCTATGTAGAAGTACCTGTTCCCAGAGGGTAAGCCCTGGGTGGGCCTTCATGGACATGTGCATGCACAGCACCCAGCACCATGCCCAGTGTGTGGTCAGGGCTCAAAATAATGTCTGAGTTGATGAACTTTCACCACTGAAGATGAGAAAGGCAAGAAATCTTCACTTCCGGGTCCTATAATAAATGGAGTATTTGACCCAGAAAGCAAGCAAGCAAACAAAGGGGTGACTACTTGGTGACATCTTGTGGCCCTTGAGCCTTCTAAAGGAAGGCAGGCTTTTGGCTGGGTCTGAGAGGCAAGTTGGGTAGGTCGTGCCTCTGGCTCACTGTCTGAACCTGGGTGGCACCATGGCCCTCCCCATTCAAAGGCTTCCTATGGCCGTTGTGTTCTCAGAGGTAGAATCGGGACTGCAGAAAGGGAGGGACACATGTAGGGAAGGTGACTCCGCTCTCCAACAAGAGAGCCTGTGGTCTTTACCTTTGTCCTCACTGATCTGCCTGCTCAGAATGCTTCTTCCTCTCAACCACGTTCCTTCTTTGTTGACTTGGCAAACTCTTACTCATCCTTCAAAACCTAGTCTGGCTTTACCTCCTCCAGAATGACTTTTCCCTACCTGAAGCTCATTCCCTCTTGCTCCAGCTGGATCCACAGACCATAACAACCACAGCCATTCCTGTCTTGCAACCAGCCATGAGCTCCCCATGCCCTCAGCCTAGAACAGGACTGACACACACCGAGACAGCCCAGAGACCAGTTCCCACTGCTCTACGCCCAGGGAGTGACAAAATGTCACAGTTTTCACTGTCTGGGCCCCCTGAGTTTGAGGCGCAGAGTGACCTTCCTCAGAACGAGGAACCAGGGAGATGTGACAGGAAGACATTCAGTGAGCAGAAAGCGCACTCTTGAGAGAATGTTCCAACCTTGTGAACTACAGCTGGGGGCTGTCTGGGGGAGGGAGGCAGAGCAGCTGTGAAAACACCTCAGTGGGCAGCGAGGGGTCACTTAGTCACTGAGCCTTTCCTTTCAAGGCTGACAGTTACATAATCACGTCTACGGGAGGGCACCACTGGTTTGTGTCAACTGTTCTTAGCCTGAGGGGGACCAACCCACTCCGTGAGCAGAAGGGCCAAACTCCTGCTTCCACAGTGCGGGAACTAGCAGGTAGGATGAGGCGAGCTGTGCCGAGGGCGGCGGCTGCTGCAGCACCGGACCAGATGGATTCCTGAGGCTGAGAGAGGGGCAGAACCAGAGCAGAACCATCTGGGGCACATAGATGTGTCTTGTGGCGTAGCACCAAGAGGGCTGCCGGGACGGAGATGGGGCCGATAATCCAGCTCCCCTCTGACCAGATCACATTCACAGCCGCAAGGGAGCTCTACTGAAGGGACAGAGAGAGAAATTCAGGGAGAACAAGCAGGGCGGAGACATGAAGGCCTGTCCTTCTGGGGGGCAACGGCGTGAAACAAATTAAGTGACATGTGAGACTGTATGTGCTTACTATTGTGTGTCACACACTCACACACACACACACACTCTCTCTCTCACACACACACACACACACACACACACATTGCACTTAGCTGCACAGGTAAGCAGTCTGGAAGAAAACATACCCGATATAAATAACAGCTATCAGATGGGAGACTATAGGTGCTTTTTATAACAGTTCTCATTGTAGCTTTCCAGTACTTCCTCAGATCCCCCCACATGTCTTATTGTTGCCATTGGCAAGGACGTGCGGAAGGAAATGCGCACCCATCCAGGGAAGGTATTCAGGGTCCCTTAGGTTCCTGGGGCCACTGTCAAAGACTGCCACTAAATTCCTGTAACTGCAGGAATTTAGTCTCTGGCACTTCTGAAAAATGCAAGTCTGAAATCCGAGTGGGGGGTTCCTCCTGGGGGTTCTGCAGGAGGGTCTGTTCCAGGCCTGTCTCCAGCTCCCAGTGCCAGCTGGCAACACTAGGCGTACCTTGGCCTGCAGACATATCCCTCCAATCCTGCCCCCGTCATCACATGACGCTCTCCCTGTGTCCGAATGTCCTCTTCTCACAAGGACACCAACCCCCGGTGTTGGGGCCACCCTAATCTGGTAGGACCTCATCTTGACATGAGTCCATCTACATAGACCCTGTTTTCAAACAAGATCACACGCACCCGTACGAGAGGTGGGGCTAGAACTTCAACGCATCCTTAGGAAGGGCACAATTCACCCCTAACAAGAGGTAGGTAGAAAAGCGAGACACAGAGGGCCGGGTCTGCTTCAATACCCGGCAGCCTCTCCCACTTGGGGAGAGTGACCCTTGGGTCTCTGCAGCTCTACAGGGAAGAAACGGATCCAGCAAGATGCTCCTAAGAGACAGACTTGATTTCAAAGCAGGAGGAGTGTTGTCACAGAGTTGGACCGCTCATCTTGGGTGGGGACTCCTCCTTGAGGGTCCTGGAGTGGCCTGAGGGCCCCCCTCTCTGATGGGACTATACCACACAGACCATCCCGCTAAGTGATTTTCAGGTCCTGGAAGCCCCCATCTTCCGCCATCCCCACCGGCTTCATTATGGCTCAAGCTTTGCCAGTGCCGGCCCGGCCACCCCCACGCTGTCCAGTCTCACATGAGCTGTGCCTTTCTTACAGCAAAGCGGCCCTGCCCGTCATCTCCTCCTTTCGGTCTTCCCAGGAAAGCTAGAGACAGAACACTCAGAGCTGACAGGGTTAAAGCCCTAGCCTAGGTCGGGACATGAGGAATCATGGGAGCCAAACCCCTCGGCAAACCCTGACGTCCCTGATTCCAAGGGGGTTTCACACGCCCTGACAGTCCCCAAGGAGGGTCCCATGTCCCCAGGTCAAACCGGCCAGAGGCTGAAGGCGCATAGACCACAGTCAGAAGGTCTAAGAAAACGATCCTCAATTTGTTTAGAGCCAGTGGAGATCGCACCAACAATAACATTTACATAGGAAATAGCAGTAACATTGCAAGTTAAGCTTGTTTATTTAAAAAAAAAAAAAAAGGAAGATCTTGTTCGTGATGAGAAGGCAGGCTGTCCTTCAAAACTGCCTGTTCGCCCCAAATACAAGAAACCCAAAGTGCTCACCTCTCTACAGGGTCCCTGAGCATGACGATCAGCTTGGCGTCGGGCTGAAAGGCGTGGATGAAGTCCTGGGTCAGGAAGGGCGGCTCACCGTCCGTGCTGTTGTCGTAGAAGAAGGTCCAGGCGTTGTTGTCCCACATGGTGGAAGCGCTGGCCTCCCCTGGAAGCAGAGAACCCCGAGAATGAGCAGCGCTGCGTGAGGGGCTCCCACGGGCATCCTGTGCGAGGGACAAAACCAGGCTCCAACGGGAGCACATGGGACTTCAGCAAGAGGTGGCTGGCAAGGCCTCTCTGCCCCAGCGATCTCCCCTGCCCCCACCCAGCGCTCTCTGTCTGGAAATCCAGGTGATGTGGGCAACAGTGAGCACCTGTTTCTTCCCAGTTCCTCTCCAGGAGATGTTTAAAAAAAAAAAAAAAAAAAAACAACAAAACAAAAAACAAAAAACAAAAAACCCTCTCCCAGCATCTGGCCTCCCAATTTCATGATATCTGACATTGCTCAGGGTACACAGCTCTGCGGCATTTTGAAGGCCCACTGAGAAGGTACTAGATGGTTCCCTTTGATAAAGCATCAGGGATGAAGGAGTCGTTGGAGGAAGCTGACCCTCATTAGGAAATTCAATGCAAACTGCATCAGATTCTCCAAGAGATCACAACCCACAGCTGGCCCCAGGCATGATCTAGACCAAGCAAGAGGAAGATTTTACAGGAAGGCTCACGGGACCTCCGTCTAGAGGTGCTGTGTCCTACGTGCCCACAGGCCCCGTCACCCTGCACACAGCTGGCACTCAGTCCACGCTGACTGAGTGGACAGGGAATGGGTCCAGCCCTTTCTCATTGTGGTCTGTATGAATGAAGGATGAGATGTGATACGCAGTCGAGGGCAGTCATGTGACCAAGATCCACACATTTCAACATCTCTCACTCAGATACTTGAACCAATTCCCTGACTTTTTTTTTTTTTTTCCGAAGACTCATCAGAGGTTTAGAAAGAAAAGCAAATCGATCAATTACATACAAATTCAATTTCCCGACATTTTACATGGGCATTTGATACATCTCAAAGTCACTTATTCAGGGAAAATCTGAGCCAAAAGACTAGTGTCTTTGATCAGTGATGAGTGCATCACAATAAAGCAGGGAGTTGGCCAGCCCTGTCTATTCTGTTGGATGTGCAATCACATCGAGGTGAGCATTTCTGTTCTGGTCTTTCCTTTCTTCTCTTTTTTGAAAGATAATACCTTAAGATACAGAAGAGACAAGTCAATCAGAAGTCCTTTGAAAATTCTACTCACAGTGAATACAAGAATATTAAAACAAGAGAACTATCTGAAACGAAATTGACAAAATTCTGTCAAATATCATAAATGGACTACTTCTACAACCACAGAAACATTTGTCCATCCACAAGTCCATCCATCTGTCCATCCATCCTCTCATCCTCTGTTCATTTCAAATCCATTCATCCAGAAAGCATTCATCTGGTGTCTACTAGGTGCCTGGCACTGTGCTTGCCACTAGGGATAGGAGGGAAATAAGACAGCCAACCCCCTCTCCTCTCCAACCTTATAATCTAGAGGGAAGCGGCAACTCCGTACACAACCAGCTCCCCAGGCGAACACGTGGACAGGCAGAGCGGGGCACCATGAGAACACAGGCAGGGACATTGCAGTGTGTCTAGAGCCCCACCCCCAAGAACCCGGCCCCTCGAATCCTTTGTCACCCAGCCATTAGCCCAGACCACTGAGGAAAGGCTCTCTCTGACCCCTGAGCTGAGAAGAAGATCCTCCTGCTCTCCCGAAGAGCTCATCAGAGGAAGCGGAAGCAGAGCTGAATCAAATTCTAGGCCTGGGAAGAGCCAGAATGGAGCTGGTCCAACCAGCCCATAGCACAGATGTGCAGGCTGAACTCAGGAACATGTAGACAACTCTCGTCACGTGGCCCAAAGCAGGCTGGTGGCTAGGTGCCAGCTCTCCCCACGCCTCTCCTCTACATAAAACTTCCCAAACTCTGCTTTAGGTAAATACCAGAGTGGCAAATTTTTTCTCTAATTTTTCTTTTTAAATCTAGAAGTAAGTAAAATTAGAAAGCCAAACTAAGGCTTTCCTTTTTCATTCATTATCTTGGGCTCAGTTTCCTAGCCCTAAGATGTATATTTTTAGCTCTTTCATAAGAACACAAGATTCTCCCAGAGGCATACGGTGTGGGAGTCACATGACGCAAATATATGAATATAACAACTATTAATTAGACTTGTGATCTGGGGTGTGTGGACCCAAGGGTGCAAGAAAGTAACTAGTAGCCAATTCACATCAGGGCCGGGGTGGTATAGGACCTCATCCGCCTCTCACAACTTCATTTCTTTGCCTTAAAAAAACAAAACAACAAATAAATCAGGACTTAGGCATGTAAGCCTCTCTCCTAGGACAGGAAGAGTCAAGAGCAAAGACCCATCTTTCAGATGGTTGATTACAATTCCTCTTGGTTGCTAACAGAGTCATCAAATTTGGAGAATCAAAATATAATAGATTTAGGAAAATTAAACAGCAGATTACTGCCTCAGGTAATAAATTTAAGGAACATATGTGGCCAGACTTCACTCTTTCAGAAGGTCTAAGTGGGTAAATGTCTTCTCCTAAGCTGGAATCCAAGACAAATTAGGTAGGTTTTTTATAAAACGTTCTTGTGAACTAAAAAAAGAAAAAAAAAGATTATTAATCAAGCCACCTCATTGTGAATGTCTAAAGGCATTAACCTGACAATGGCTCAGCTTTTTCAACAGCAATTAGTCACCAACAATGCATTAGGGCTATATCTGTTTCTGGAGAGATGGCCTCTGTCTTCCCAGGGTCCTGGGGCCAAGGATTCCAAAAGCCACAGCAGTAAATCAATGACTCCTTGGTTAACTGTGCTTATGATCCTCCATCCAAACTTAGATTAGTACATCATAAAAAGAAACCCAGCCATGTGTGCTTAACTTAAATTTTTAAAAATGTCAATTTTTAGAAAAAATCATTTCAGGTACAAGGGAGCCTCCACAGAACTAAAAAAGTCCATTAAACATTTCTGTTTTACAGAAACTATGTCAGTAATGTAAACGTTTTACATAGTGTTAAGAGCGATGGCCAGGTTAGGAAGCGGGCAGGCATCCTGCAACTGTCCCCCGGGCCAGAGCAAAAGCCAGGCCAGCCCCAGAGCAGAGGGTGCCCCGTGGGAGTGGGCCCCCTCTCCCAGCATCTGGCTTCCCAATTTCATGATATCTGACATTGGTCAGGGTACACAGCTCTGTGGCATTTTAAAGGCCCACTGAGAAGGTACTAGATGGTTCCCTTTGAAAAGTGCCCAGGTATGAAGGATTCATTGGGGGACGCTGACCCTCATTAGGAAATTCGATGCAAACTGCATCAGATTCTCCAAGAGATCACAACGCACAGCTGGCCCCAGGCCGGAGCAGCCCCTCTGGGGACCCCCCCAGAAGCCATACCGATAAGGATCCTAGTCATCCTGCTCTCCTCCTTCGCAGAGCCGGCCTGCAGGCCTTGATGAATCTGGTGTGCGGCCAGGTCAAAGAGGTCCAGGTAATCTTCCACGGGGTAGCGGTCCCGAAGCCCATCTCTCAGGCGGACAATCCCTACGAGAACCAAGAAGCAGGAGTTACTGAGGATGAAGTGGCCACTGCTGGGGGGTGGCCTCCTGGGGAGGGGCCGAGAGGGATGTCAAGGCCCCAGGGGCCCAGCTGCAGCAGCCAAGGCTCTACCCATGGGAGCTGCCAGAAGGGGCTCGCAGTGAGAATATTTGCAAACTGGCCGTCCTCTCACCTGCTCACTCAGGGGGTGGGGACCAGCATTCAGCTGCAAGTGGCAGCTTCCAGGATGACACACCTGTTAGAGAACGATCAATGCATCTGTTTGGAGGGCCAGGCTTGGGGTTGGCTGACAGGTGCACTTGGGGGGGGGGGTGCGTGGCTGAACAGCAACGCACACAGTGTATCAAACAGGAATGGGAGGGTTATTATTTTTTTTAATTTGTTTATTTGAGAGAGAGGGAGAGAATGAGCAGGGGAGGGGCAGAGGAAGAAGAAGCCTCCCTTACTAAGTGGGGAGCCTGATGCAGGGATCATGATCTGAGCCGAAGGCAGATGCTTAACAGACTAGCCCTCCAAGTTCCCCAGAAAAGAGAGTTTTTATCTGAGCTTCTATCTCTGGCCTGTTTGATCAAGCAGCTTGTCTGTCCATCCAAACAAGGGTAATCATCCCGGAATCCTGGGACACGTGGTTGAACCCACTAGTTATTCTGCCATTGGTCATTGCAGCTGAAATTTGCCCCTTGGCTTAAAAGTGGGTCAATTTCACGTGCAACTCTATTAACAGCACACTGCCCCCAAACCACAGCTACCAAGGTTAACGGAAAGTGGAGAGAAAATGTCCCATGGGCACAAGAGCAAGAGGTTCCAGGAGACTCTGAGTAAAGGATCCGACAACCACGCCCCTGCGCCAGTAGGAAGCTGGTTCTCATTAGGGCAAATGGTGACCTGTGCAGGGAGAGCACGCTACATGACGCCGAGGCTCCCACAGCTGCCTCGGCCAAACCACAAAAGACACATTTACCCTTCTGTTCGTTCACTCCAGGAAGAACATCAAAACATCAAATTGATTAAGTCAATTTGTCAGGAAACAAGCAGGACTTGGTCTCAACTTAGGCTCCACGAAGGAAAACTTCTAAAATTCCCTTCTAAGAAACCAGTCCTTTACATGAAACACGCCCTCGAGTCCTGCCCCAGCTCTGGCATTTGTCAAAGTGACCGAACGTCTCCTGGCAGAAGGGAAAAGGTTAGGAAGAGGAAACAGTGACCCGAGGGCTGTGGAATGGCTCAGGCTAGGTGGGGGCCATGTCCATGGTCACCCAGAATCATGTCCATGTGATTTTCCTTCTGAGCTTAAAGCAGAGGGGCAGAGCAGGTCGGACAAAAAATGAGGCCCAAAGACTCACAGCTCTCAAAGGAGCCAGCCAGAAGCTTGAAACTCACCCCATGTGGCAACCTTTCTTCCTGCAGTGTCCCTCTGGGGTGGGGAGCCCTGGGGACAACACTGCAGAGTTGGGGTGGGGACAGCCCCAGAAAAATGCCCACCTGGCATCTGGCACTTACCACTCACCACTGGCAGGTGTACCAAAGCTCTTCAGAGCAAGAACAGCCACTATTCTGCACCCTTCCCCTTGCCCTGCACAGCTGGCACTCAATAAATGCTCTCCGGGTGGCTGGGAGTTGCATCCAGCCCCGTGGGTATTTGTGCGGGGAGCCCGGAACTAGCCAACCGCCTGCTCTCTGCCTCTCGGGGTATTTCCTCACCTCCTGCCCTGCCTCCCCGGCGTCCCTGAGCATCCTGCCTGCTCCCCTCCCCCCCACCACCTTCACGCCCACCCCCCACCGACAGGGGCGAAGCAACGCTGAAAAACTGAGGCCAGAGACAGGAGGTGGGGCCAGGAAGGCTCGCCCCGCCCACACGCAGGCCCCGCCCGTCGCGCTCACCAAAGCGCTTCCGGGTCCACCAGTGCGGCTCCTTGATGGCGGAGAACTTGACTTCCGGGTGCAGCCGGAGGCGGTCGTAGAGGTCGGTGGTGCCGCACTTGGGCTGCCCGATGATGTAGAAGCGCGGCAGGCAGCGGAGGCGGAAGTGCTTCCCGCTGGCGTGCGACAGGTGGCCCCAGAAGGCCTTGCGCAGGGCGTCGAAGGTGGAGCGGAAGCGCTTGGAGTAGAGCACGTAGGAGTTGGTCAGGTACGGGTCGGTGGTGTTGCGGCCCGTGAACTCCTCGTACCAACAGGGGCTCTTGCTATTTGGAAGAAATTTATTGGGGATTACCGAAAACATCTGCAGCGAAAGAGAAAACGAGGGAGACACAGACGAAGGCGGGGAGTTAGCAAAAACACGTTCTCACCAGGCCGCGGTCATGCCCCGAGCCCCGCTACGGTGTCCACATGTGACAAGGGGAAACACTGAAATAAAGCCAAACGTGGTGCATGGCCGAGGCCGTGTTCTTCCTTAGCCCAGAAGCTTCCTCAAAATCCAGCCTTCACGCACACGCCGGCACGCACCGCAATCTAATTAAATTTCACAGTTGGAATCTCTTCCCTAGTTGTGTATTTAAATGACCATTAGAGACAAAAATGCTAATTAGGGCACAATAGAAATAGGATGATGGTGATCTACAAAAACAAGCTGAACCACCATGGCAGCGAGTCAAGTCCCTGCAATGGAATTCTGAGATGCGATGGCTCTTGGGTGTGTCTAGCTTTGCATCCAGTACCTCGACTTTCCTCCTTGGTGTAAACATCGTGAACACACAGCCCTCACCCAGTGCCCTCGTAATTGTGAGGCTGTCGAACTACCCTCATTGCACACCTCAGAAATTTTTTGGTCATTTTTCTTCACTGTGTTTCCCAAAGATGGTGACAGCAAAAGGAAGCATCTATTTTTAAAAATCAATCCATCCCTCCATCAATCCAGATGAGCACAAGGCTACTCACGTGCAATTCCTGCTTCTTGAGATCTTCTCTGTCTGGGAGCTGCCTGGTCGTGAACTCAATCCTGGCGGTGATGCTGTTAATAATTAATTTAATGCTTGGGTAGTCTTTCACATATGAAATATTATTTACAGAGGGCTGGTGGTGATGTTCTTTCGTGTCACTTGGGTTCTCGCCATCCATCAGGCTGGGATTGCTGGGGAAGGCTCCGTAATGGAAAGGCGAGGAGATCAGAAGCTCTTGGTGGGCTCCAGAAAGGATGTAAGATGCCATCACCAAGGTCATGATCATCAATCCAAACACGAGGCTGCATCGCTTCCCCTTCTTGAAGCGCAGAAACCTGCCCCAGTTCTCATTCCCCTCGGCCCTCACCTCGAGGACAGCAAGCAAGTTCATCTGCTTACCGTCTACGCGGAGCACAATTTTGTTCTCTCCTTTGCAGGCGGGACACTCGGGGTGACCGTGAAGGGGGCCCCCTCCGCAGCCGACCTGCTGTTTGTGCTCGTTGTTGGGCAACAACTGGATGCAGCAATTAATACAGTGCCTCATGGTAATGCCCTTGGACGGCTGGCCCCCAGAGCCATGGGCGAGCCCCTGGGGAGCCCGGATGCGTGCAAGTAGTGCTGGAAAAACTTTAAGGATGTCTTTTGATTAGATAAGATGGTCTTAAGGCACAAGCAACAGACACAAATAGAATATAAAAATGAGCAGGCACCAAAGCCCTGGAGAAAGAGGAAGGGCCTTCTTTGGTTCAACTCCAAAAGACAACAGAAAGAGGTGCTCTCCTACTGTCATGTTCTGTAAGCAGCCCTGCAAGCTTGGAAAAAGTCCCCAAAGTGTGGGAGCGAGTCTGTCTGTCCTTCAGGTTTTTCCCATGGCACAAAATGAAGTGTAAGATTTCTCACTGGAGGACATGGAGACACTCAGGAGATCGGAAGGGCTCATGGTCTCAGTGAGGCACGGGTCGGCACGCCATCCTTGGAGAGCCCCATGAAGATTTCTTCTTCTACATCCCACACTCCTTTAAAATGTTTCCTCCTCGGGGGTGGGGGGAGCAAAATCTTTAAAATGTCAGATTACCTGAACAACAAAGAAAAGAGGTTTTATTACATGATGTGATGATAGCCATAACCCTGGGATCACTTTCCCAGGAGAGAAGTTCTCTTTTCCACTCCTAGGTTTCAGTCTCTCTGCTGGGTCACAGAAAATCACGTGGGATAAAAGGAGAGCTTTTGGAGCTCCCCGTCAAACACCTTATTTTTGCACAGCCCCTAGATCCTCTAATGCCCAGCCACACCACAGCTAAGTACCGATCTCCGAATCTCAAGACTTTGTAGTCGTTCCCAGATGCGTGCACGGTCAGTGACTTTAAGTTGAGAGATGAACTTAAGTATCCGTGCTTTTAAATCCACAAAATATCCAAGAAGCAGCCCAGTGAGGAGAGGAGTATGCAGAGAAAATATGTTTCCTCTCTCCCAATAGCACCCATAGTCTGTTACCGAGAACTAACCTTTATTATCGGTTTAGGAGGCAAAAGTTAATGAAAATTTAGAAACACTGAAATGATTCTCTCCTTCAGTAGAGTGCATCATATAAAAAAAAAAAAAAAAAACGTTTGACTTTAAGTTATTAAGCAATTAAACCCAACGTGCTGTATTCCCCTGAGTAACATAACACTCAGACCCTGAAATCATTTTTCACTTTCATCATCCTGGGGAAAACATGATTCTTAAAAATCCATTAACAGAATTCTGTGGTTAGAAAATGTATTGTTGCCCAAATGATGACACTTCTTTGTAGATGCTGTAAAAACAGCAAAAAAGGAGACTTCATTTCCAATAACGGCAGACCACCACTAACTAGCTGTGGGACCTCCAGGGGGCCATATAACGTCTCTGAGCTTTGCCTCCCTCCCCAGTAAAATCAGGGCAAGAGTACCTCACTTACAAGCTTGAAGCCAGTATTAAATTAGCTAATGCACATAAAGAGTTTGCTTAATGCCTACCCATAGTTATTTGCATCCCCTAAAAGGTAGGCAACATTCATAACAGCATCATCAGTGACCATTAAGATTATGTTTTTTAATTGTCAGTGAATGCCAAGAATGTTCAAAGTGGAATCAAAGATGGGAGATCCTATCCCATTATTTTTCCTTAGGGCTTGAGAGTTACCCAAAGGCCGTAGACTCACCTCCAACTTGGCACACACACACAGCCCTCAAACGATCCTATTGGTCCCCAGAGAAGGTAGGATTAACTAACTCTGCATTAAAGCCTGCTCGTATTGGTTGGAAGGCTGAACAATGAGGACTCACCAGCAGGAACCTTCCCTTCTCTTGGACAGAAAGGCCCCTGCTTTATCAAAATAGGCTGACCAAGAAAAAGCCAAGTAGCACTTCCTAAAATGTCTCCCTCTCAATGTTCTGCATCTTGTTGATATGTGCTCTGTGCTTAAATTAGTCAAGGCAAAGGTAAGATGAACACAATCAGACTTCTTTACAACAGGACTTTGGGGGCCTTGAATATGCTGATGATCCCTGTGAGTCCACAGGACAAAGCTAAAAGATGCAACATTTCCACAACATAATTGGCCATGGAATTCTCACTAATGTCACAAGGCACCAGCTTGAGAAATGCTAGTTAAGGGAGGCCGAGATTGGGGTCAAGGCAGTTCTGGGAAGAGCAGAGGAGTGGGGGTGTGCGGGAGCAAACTATTCTGGAACGAGGCCAACACCCGGGGCTCTGCCGCCCACTCATCTCTGAGAGAAGTTGGAGGGACGTGACAGGAACCTCAAGGCTCCAATCCCTGCCTCCCACTCACTCAACCACCTCTGACCCATCACTTGGTACAAACAATTCTTCCAAACCAAAGAAACAAAAGGGCAAGATCCCCTACTTGGAAATCCTATCGCTAAGCCAAGAAAACATTTTTTTTACATGTTGAAGACAAGGCCGAGTGGGGCTAAAAGGAGGTTCCAACCAGGATCTCAGTGGGGAGTGTGTTCACACCCTTCTGTGCCTCTGGCTGCAGAAAGTCTAATTAGATTTTTTTTAAAAGAAAAAAAACAGAGTCTTTGAAGCTCCAACACAAGAATGTACAAAATCTGGACCCAACAGAATGGGCAAAATATTCCTAAACAAAAACAAAGGTTTCTTCTTACAAGCCAACTAACTGGGTCGTTGGGGAAGTTGACAGTCTCCACAGGGAGGCAGGCTCCAGGACGTGGTGAGCCCAAACATTCGTTCCCCGGGGCAGGCTGCACCTTCCGGCCAGACCTACTCGTCTCACTTCTTAACACAGAACAGGGAGCTGAGACCTGGGGTGACAACTCATTCACTTGTTTGTTCTTCTGTTGGGCAGATCCCTTCTGAGGGGCAAGCCTGGGGCAGGTAGTGCTGGAGGTGCGGTTGGGTCATGGAGACCCAAAGCCAACGGAAGACAGAGGGGAACAGAATACAAAATAAACATGTGGTCTTTGTCCCCAGTTCCCAGCAAATAGCTTCTAAAACCCTTGGAATTTCCTCAGTGAAGGAGTGAGAGGAGCATCTTGTTGTTATTCATAACAAGCCCCATTCAACCACAGCTGAATTTATGCTAATGAGATGACTCTTGTTGGGAAACCCCCCTCATAGCTTCAGGATGGGGCTCATGGCCAGAAAGCCCAAGCCTCCATTAGACAGTTGGAACTTAGAGCCCCACTTCCCCAACCTCCAGGGAGGCCAGTGAGTGAATTGTCAAGGCCAATGATTTATTAATCATGCCTATGTAACAGAACCTCTATAAAAACCCCCAAAAGGACAGGATTCAGAGAGCCCTCTAGCTGGTGAACTTGTGGAGGTGCTGGGAGGGTGGCTCCACGCCCCTCCCCCCAGGTCTTGCCCCAGGCGTGTCTTCCCTCTGGCTCTTCCATAGTTGTATCCTTTATAACAAACTGATAATAGTAAATAAGGCATTTTCCTGCATTCTCAGCATGGGTATAAGGAATTATCAGGCCTAAGGAGGGCCTTGTGGGAACCTTGGAATTGGCAGCTAGATCAGACAGAAGCTGGATAGCCTTCAGACCCCGAGGCTTGTAACCGGCATCTGAAGTGGGGTAATCCTGGGGGTCTGAACCCTTAACTTGTGGGGTCTGTGCAAGCTCTGGGTAGTTACGATCAGAACTAAACTGAATTGTAGGGCAATTCAGCTGGTGTCTGGAGAGTTGGAGTTTGTTGTCATGGGGAAACAATATAAAATTACCCTACAAGTTTTACTGACACATATGACCAGTATCTAGTATGAAACACCCCTTGACGATATCGATTAAAAATAAGTCCTATGACCATATCCCACACACGGCTGTGGCCCTTGTCAGTGCAGGGCCTGGGGTTTTGAGGCTTCCAAACCAAGCCATGGCTGAATGGATGGGAGTTGTACAGAAGAAACCAGGACAGAGGGGCTTTTCCCCACCTGGAGCTTGTATGTTCCCAGGAGTTAGGGGCTACAGGGCAAGAGCCAATGACCACGACAATGTCAGGCACGGATGAAGGCTGTGAAGGAAACACAAAGGGAAAGTACAAGGAAACCGCGATGACAGGCCTTCTCTAATGCAGCACTAGACCCAGATCTAGTCAGGGGCTGTAGTCAGGGGGTGCTCTGTACACTGACCTCCATCCCCAGGTGAGACTTGCATCCCAACAGGAAAGGGGGTCCGGCAGCAGGATGTCCAGAGAACAGTAGTTGGGGGAGGTGGGTAACGTCTGAATGATGAAAAGGAAGCCAGCCACATGGGGCTCAGGAGAAGTAAAGACCCTGTGAAGGACAGAAGCTGGGGAGTAAACCCCAGCACCCCCCCCCCAGGAGGATAGAACCCTGGGCTTTGGGACTGATGGGGGCTAGGAACCAGAAGCCAAATCCTGTAGGGTCTGGAAGGTAGGAGTTCAGGCTGACGTTTGTCCAAGTGCAAAAAAGCATGCACGCCACGTATTCTCTCAAAAGGACCTTTACAAGACGTATTAACCAACATAATCCAGTGAAGAAAAATTGAATTAATATGACTGTGTTGAAGGGAAAAGGGACTGCTGTTATACTCCTGAACTGGCCTTTCCCAAACGCCGCAGACCGTCCTGAGAACAGTGCCACGGGAACCGAACACTCAGGTAGTGCTCCTTAAAAAAAACAAGCAGCACACATCCCTTGCGCTTTACCTGTCTGGAATGTTCCCACTTTGGTGCCTGTCGACTCAGATGAGTCAGGACCCCTGGCAAGCCTGTGCGGGTACTAAACCAAAGTACTCAGGTGTACATTTCAGTGAGCTCGCTTCCCAGCCCCAGCTCAGCACTGTGCCCGATAGAGGCAGACAGCAAGTGTGGGAACCCGGACCCCTGTGCAAGATCAGATGACTGATCCCAAAATAGAAAGCGTTCAATTACCCAGCCTTGGCTAGGATGCCCCCTATTAACCTATGCACCCCAAGCATCATTAGCAAGCCATTTATAACAAAATTGTAATTGAGAGACCCAGAAATACCACTTTAGAGTAAGTAATTGAATGCCCCCTCGGTGTAAGATCGATAAAGGGCATCCAATTTCACCCTAGGAAAAACTTATTAAATTATTGTAGCTATGAGCTGATACAGCAGAAGAAAGATGTACAAAACTTCAAAAGAAATCTGGATGGATTTAAATAAATAGCTTCATTTAGGTAGACCATTTACATCTGCCCTCGGGGAGGAGAAAGGAAAAAAAATAGCTAATTACATTATTTTACTTGAATGTTTTAAGGGAAAAAAAATTTGATGGGTCTTAAGTGACCTTTACTAAAACACAAGGCTCTCTTCTGATTAGCATGTCTAACTGCTGACATTTCTCTTTGGGCTACGCATATGGAAATACATTTCTTCAAGGAACATTCATCAACAAGTATAAGAAGGAACATGTCTCATATTTAACTCAAAGATAGAAGATTGTCCCTGAGAGTGAGAAACAGCAAGCCTGGAGAGTCCTGTACAAACAACAGATGACCAGTTTCAACCTTATAGCTGGAGTTTTAAGCTTTTGATCACAATGCAGTCAATCACCAGAATAAAACAACAAGCCTCAATGATCCTCACTGGCTATAGTCAGAAAAGGAAGCCAGTGAGCAGGTCTGTGGGCCAGGACACCAAAGCGGTATCCACCTGGAGACTTTAGGCAAGTCCCCGAAGTGATCTGGGCCTCTGGATTCTCAAAAGAAATCCCTGACAGTAACAGATCACACACAAAACTGGAGCCTGGGTGCTGGAGGTGGGAGATGCAGCTTTGACATTGAGCAAATCGTTCTAATTCTCCTGTCCTGTTTCCCTGCAGTCTGCCTTCCTTCACATGAATGACTGTGCAGCCGCTTCAACAAGACAGGGATACAAGTCTCCGCCCCTTAGCTTGAGTGTAGAGACTGGCTTCAGCCGATGGAATGAGGCAGAAGTGACAACATGCTAGTCCCAAGCCCAGGCTTTGAGACTCATCACATGTACCCACTCACCCTCTGCACCTCTGCCGTCACCATGGGAACAACATGGTGGCTTGGCGGCGCTTGCGGGTGGGAGGCTTGGTACATGATAGAAGCTAACCGATACACTCTTCCACAGGTTATAAGCACTAGGTGTTACTAAGTTAAACCGGTATAGTTTTCTGTTTTTAAGTTCCAAAAAGTGTGTTTATATGAGCAAAGTGAATCATGAGCGATTGAGGCCAAAGCAATTCATCCAAAGACCCAGACCCAACTGAATCAATGCTTTTGCCTAATAGAACCCCTTGGCTAATGCCAAAAGCAGATACGCCAAAACAGTGGTGGAAACCCAGATGGCAGCTGTTCTCGAACAAGACATAACTGCCCAAATGTCATGCACCAGGTCACTTTCTGGCAAAATGTGGGTTTATGACAACCTCAGCTGTTCTCCTTTGTTATCTGGACTACTGACCCCATTCTCCCCACTTCCTGATAAAGACACCTTACTCCCTGCCTCGCTCTGGGTCCGCTGTGATTTCCTCAGTGCTTCCTTGAGCAAAGCCCTTCCTAGAGCCTAGTCCTTAGGATGTCCTTGCCAGGTTGCCCCTTCCGCGATGACAGAGACACCTCATCTGTGCTTTGTCTAAAACAGGGGTTTCAAACTGTGCGACCTGCAGGGTCTTCCCGGTGTGCCCAAAATGTGTGTCAGCGAGAACACGGGCAGTTCTTAAAAACTAGTTTTAAAGCATCCTTGACTATATTGTAAATTCATTATCAACATAGTTGTTAATAATAACTATTTTTCATGCCATACAGTATGTAGTCTTACGTCCCACGAAACAGGGAAGAAACAGGCATTTCCTCTGTGATCGGATCTCCACAGGATACAGCCAGCCTCCCTTGCATCTGGTCTAGAGGCCGCATGATTCCCAACTCGGTAGAAAGTTGGGATGTAGCAAAAATGTTTTCTGACCAATCCAAAGTGTTGACAGGCTTTGGAGTGAGGCAGACCTGCATTTCCATCGACTCCTCTCCCTGCCAGCTGTGTGATCTCAGGAAAATGACTTGACCATCCTATGACTTTATTCCTTCATTTGTAAAATGGGAGCAAAACCATCTGTGTCACCTCACGTGGATGTGAAGGGGAAATGAGATAGGAGATATAAAAAGCTTCATCCGGCATTTGGCACCTGGCAGACCTAGTACGGGTGTTCTTTGCATTCTTCTAGGAGAAGCTCTCAGGCCCTTGCTCCAGGCCGACTTGCCTACGATGTATACAGAATGCTAGGCACAGGTGTCCTATTTTCCTGTCTGCAACTAATCTGAAACAATGAATGCAAAGAAGCAGGGGCAGCAAGCGGCGGCACAGAGAAGGAGGAGGGAACAGCCCAGTTTTACGGCAGAAATGAGATGCTAACAAGCAGACCTGACTGGGATTATTCGGGTGCCCTGGACACCAAAATGGGGAGCCCTGGGGAGTCTAAGACAGCTGGAGGTGCTACTTGGGAAAAGCTCAGCCCCTTCGCAAGACTCCTCCATCCATAACCTGTTCAGTGCTTACCACGAAGGGTCAGTCTTCCAGAAACGGGCCTGTTGCCAAAGGTCTAAAGGGCTGGGCTCAGCTAACGGCTTTACGGATGGGAGGTCAGAGCTGAAAGGAACTGGTGGAGGGTTCCTGGGGACTTTGACTGTGGAGTCCTTCAGGCTATGAGAGACCTGGAACACCGCAAGGACGGGGGGCAGTCGGGCCCCAGGTCACCACCCGGACGGACTCCAGGGAGTCCAAACCGCAGATACCTGCTCCTCCAGGCATTTCACGACAAAAAAACCGAGGCCCAGTGGGATTCTGTACTTCCCCAAGGACACGCAGCTCCTCGTAAAGAGCCAGCGCCCTGACCCCTGTCTCCCCCAACCCCGCCTCGCACCTCATCAACGGGGAGCCCTGCCCACCATCACCCTAGCCTGGCCTCGGACAGTCTGGACGTTCCTCCCAGCCCCTTCCCATCCCTTCAGAAACTCTCTTCTAAAGAACAGATTTGCACAGAGATACAGGACAGGCGGCCCTGGACGTGTGGGAGGTGGCCATGGTGGGGAAAGGCAGGTACCTCCTTCAGTGACCTTGTCGGCCTCGAGTCTTAAATGGTCTCATTTCAGACTCTGGAATTCAGACCCTATTCATCCTGCAGGCGCCTCTTCTGTAGCTGCAAAGTATGACGGGCACCACGGGAGGACAGGGAGTGGCGGGGGGGTGGCGGCGGGATAGGGACCAGGTTTGCAGAGGCTGGCCTGGTGCCAAGTGTGGGGCAGCGGACGGTCGGGGAGGCTGGTCCCTTCACAGAACGCCGAAGCTAAGACAGCAGGGAGGAATGGAAAGGGCCTCATAGGGCGGGGAGGCAGACGGAAGCCCCTTTTGTTCTTGCGCATCAAAGGGAAAAGACTGGAACCTCTACTCTGTGCTTTGAAATTTTATAGCCACAAAAGTGCCACCTTCCCAATGAGGCAGCAAGCTAGTGCAGGGGCCCCTGAGCGAGTGCTCCCCAGCATGTTCTCCCTCCAGTCCTGGTCACTAACCTCGCTGGTCACCCACGGCAAGTCACCATAAGTCTGGGCCTGTTTCCTTGTAGGTAAAACCTGGAGCCGGCACGACCTCTTTCAGCCCAGACACTCACAGGTGTAGGATTTGAAGGGACCATTTCCCTGATACAGACCCACTGGCATCATTTTTATGTCTTCTACGGCTGCTAAGAAGCCAGTGGTCTTGTAGCAAGCACTAAGAAGCTGGGGCATACCTCCTTTACGCTAGGCAAAATTTAAAAAGCTGCACAATTAGCTCAAAAGACACAAAAGTGTTTTCTCCTTAGCCCACACCCTTAAGCACATATTTATCAAGCACCGATTGCATTTGCTGAGGCAACAAACATGTGAAATACAGGACTTCTGGAACATTCCATCGAAGTCTAGAACACCATCTCCAGAAACATGGCCACACTCAGAATCACATATCCCATTTCAAGGGCTGTCCCCAGCCCCCCACGCTCCACTCCCACCAGCCCCAAGAGTCTGCAGACCCCAGGAGAACCAGCTCTGCTTTGCGGAGCAGAGAGGCGCCTCACGACAGGGACGCAGACCCACGGATCTCTGCCGTTTGAAGGCTGGGGGAGGAGGGGAAAGAATGGGATCTTTTTTTTTTTTTTTTAAGATTTTATTTATTTATTTGACACACACACACAGAGATCACAAGCAGGCAGAGAGGCAGCAGAGAGAAAGAAGGAAGCAGGCTCCCTGCTGAACAGAGAGCCCGATGTAGGGCTCGATCCCAGGACCTTGAGACCATGACCTGAGCTGAAGACAAAGGTTTAACCAACTGAGCCACCCAGGCGTCCCGAATGGGATCTTTTTAATATTCCTCTGAGCTGGTGGCTTTCCGATACGGTCAAAGCCAGACAGCCCTGTCTCTCTGCCACGTGCAGCACAAGAGGATTTTCTCAGAAGGGAAGGGTGGACAGGAGACTCTGATGCTCATGCTGCTGCATCACACGATGACTTCAATGTGTACAAGATGTGCAAGGTCTTTGTGACACGGCTGACAATTTTCTTTTTCTGAAACCAGTTGGGAGGGAAAACGATTTCCGATGGTTCATTTGCTTACTGCCAGGGGTAATGCAAATCCACACTAGATTTAGGTACTAGATTTCCCACTCAGACTCATAGATCTACCGACAGCGGTTTTCTACTAAGGTAGAACCTACTGGAGATAAGCTTCTACAACCTGCTGCGAAACCTGAGCGCCTAATGCCCCTTGGCAAGAAAGCAATGACAGTTGCCTAAGGTAAAGAATTTCAAGGAAACAAAGTTTAGTCTGTGTTAAGGCATTCAAAACGCAAACTTAAATATCACCCTTTGTGCAGACCCAAAATACGGTTTTCAGGGACCCCAGAAGATGAATGCACCATGTGAGGTCCCTTCTTTTCTTTTTCTTTTCTTTTCTTTTTTTTTAAAGAAACAGAAAGCATGGGTAGGGAGAGGCAGAGGGAGAGGGAGAGAATCTCAAGCAGACTCTGCACTGAGCGCGGAGCCCAATACGGGGCTCAACTCACAACCCTGAGATCACAACCTGAGCCAAAATCAAAATCAGACGCTCAACCAACTGAGCCACCCAGGTGCCCTAACGTGGGTTCCCTTCTTGATGGTAATCTTCTGAGGTCAGCACTGCGACCTCTGTGTTACATAGGGGAGACTGAGGCACAGTTGGCATGAACGCATACTTAGAGCCCCACCATGGCTAGCCAGCAGCAGGATCAAAATGCAACTGCAGGCCTGTTTGGCTGCAGAGCTCATGACCTCGCTCCCACACCGCACCGTCAGGTAAGATAGCGGCTCTGGGAGAAACCTGCTTAGAAACTGAGGCCGCCAGATTCTGTAAGAGCAGCCATCGGCCAACCCACCACCCTGTCTCCCTGTAAGCTCTTCAGGGCAGAGTCAGGGATGCTCAGCCCCGAATTCCAATCAGTGCAGAGCTCCCACACAAGCTTCGGTATCTACTGTGCCTGGCACTGGATGGGTACACACTAAGTCTTCTTTCTTGTTTTTTTTTTTTTTTTTTTTAAGTTAATAAGTGAAGAAGCAAACCCAGAACAGAGCTTTAGCCACGTAGTGACAACAATACCAGTGACATGAGCTCCAACTTAGTAGGGCTTCCTTTTGCCCAGACACCAGGCTGGAACTTTTCAAATCACCCTGTTTATACATCATGGCAAGCTTGATTAGCATTTCCACTTCACAGATGGGGAAACTGCAGCCCGGAGAACGGGATGCTGCATCCCTCCTCCTCCCTATGACATAGAGTAGAGAGACAGCAGACCTGGGGATCAGTAGGCCTGGGCAGAGCACTTGCTGAGCCCCTTAATCAGCCACTGACTGGAGGCAAACCCCGGCACCACTCAGACCCTCATCCTCTTCTTCCCAAAGCAGACACGGCACATGGTGCAGTAATCAGGAACCTAGCTATGCGATATACTATTAACTCTTCTTTTTGCACACTTTCAAGGGTTCCAGCACCTGCCAGGTTCTAGCTGCCACTCAACAGTGTTCCCTTAACACAAACAGCAAAGTGAATGAAAAGTAGCCACAGCTCCAAGTATAAGGCACAGAGATGACATCTCAGGGCCTAAAGGAGCCAGGTGGCTCTGCCCCAGCTGAGTCCCCAGCACCCTCCTGCCGGCTCGGACCGGAATTCAGGAAGAGGGGAGAGCCAACCCAGATGTCCTTCAGTTCAGGCGAAGAAGAGGGAGGTCTCGCATAGACACATAGCTCACATGTTCAAAACCAAGTGCAAATAAGGATTTTTGCAGATGTACAGCGGCACCCTTCAATGAATAAATTAAAGGCAGCACAATTGAATGGAGAGCAGCTGCGTACTCCCCACCAGATGGCTTTGCTGATCTGAATAGTTTTAAACATTGTTTTATTTTCAAAGATAAGCAAAATAAGAATCTGTTTAACCCTTGAATACAAAGAACCTCCTGAAAACACTTCTTTCGAATTTATTTCTTTTTGATGAGACGAGTGAACCATCTGATGGGATCACCATGTCCAAGGGAGTGTTTTAGGACAAGGTGAGATGGATTTCTCCAGGGTGTTGTTTGCAGGCAATGAACATTCACTGTCGGCCCACGGGCCTGGCCCTTACTAGCTGTGGCAAGAGGCGAGGACCACTCCAGCACCAATCCCAGCTTGGGTGTACGGACCCCACTGGTGTGGGGAGGTTCACAAGCCCCCCAGGGATATGGGGGTACACCAGCCCCCAGGGGCGTGGGCAGGTGCGCCAAGGGTTGCAGGAAGCTACAAGACAATTTGAAGCCCCCATGTTCAAAATATATAAACATTTCCAACATAAAAAGCATTGTTTTTAAGTAAAGTTAAGCTCAGATTTATCACTAAGTGCTACAGAATCTGCCCAGAGTCACAGCTTGCCTTGCCGTCTGCATACTGCTTGGCGCCAGCTGGGGCACCTCACTGGGAATAGTCTTCTGCCTTCAGGGTGCCCTGGAGGTGAGTTTGAGAAGCACTGCCATCGGGCAGGGGGAGGAGAACCCACAGGAACGGGCACCTGTTCTGTGGCGGGCACTGTGCTGCCTCCCATCTCCCCTGATGACGAGGTTGTGCTAAAGGTACATGTAATTGCCCCATTTTGCAGATAAGAAAACTGAGACTCTGGGCAGTGATGTCTCCTATCCTAAATCACTCAGCCAATAAGACACAGAGCTGGGTTCAAACACAATCTGAACCCACATTGCCTGTCTCTGCACACGCACACTCACGCCAGCCGGGGGGTGCACTGTGGGAAGGATTTGCTCTCCACTTACACGTCTCCATCTGCCTTCCAAGTCTCCTCACATAGAACAAGCATTCCTTTTGTCACCACAAAGATAGTAAAGATGAAATAAAAAATCATAACTATGGAATAAAATGGCATGACCAGTGGAAAATGGACCGGGCCAAGACCCCCAAGATAGGGGTTCTTGTCTCTGAGCCTTGGTTTCCCCTTCTGTGGGAAAAGAGTGCACTCTTGTCCCCATCCCCAGCTCGGGTGGCCTGCGGGGACGGCACAGAGGCCACAGGGCCCCTCAGGGCAGAGTCTGGCGGCACAAAGGGCTTTGTGCACAGCACCAACGGGCCGTTACACGCAAGCCCCACTTCATCTCGGCATTTCCCAAGTTACCTCTGCATGGACAGCGTCTTCCCACTGGACTGACCATAATGCTCCACTGTCATTTAAAACAAAACAAAACAAAAAAAATCCCATCTCCACCTCAGAATGACGTGGGCCTCGGAGTGCGCCCCGCCTTCCCACCACTGCTGTGGAAACCCCGGAGCGGGTACGCTCATTTATAATTTACAATCCTGCCGGCGCACTGGCCAAAAGAGCACCAGGGGTCCCTGAGCAAAAGGAGACCCTGGAGGACACTGCCTTGTGCTGTGTGCTGATGCCAAATGAGACTTCGACGATGAAGACCCAGGACCCCGCGTCATAGGAGCACCCAGGCATCGAATGGGCCCACGGGCCTCGTGGAAAGAAGAACGTAGCGGCAGAGAAAAAAGACGAAAATGTATGTGAACACACACACATGCCCATCTGGTCGCTGTGCGCCCCTGGGCACGCTGTTCCCCCTCTGGACGTCAGTCTGCTCACCTGGAGAATGGACGCCGGCCGCGGCTGCCACACCGCCCCAGGCACTCGGGGGTAATCCACGCGGGGTGCTAGCTGCTGGCACCCGGCGCCCAGGGAGCAGCAACCAAGCCACCTTCCTCCTCCTCTCCCTCCCTCCACTGCCGCGGGGATCCCGGCTCGGCGGGGAGGGATGCCAGACTGTGTGTGAAGACCCGGCCAAGTCCGGCTGCGAGGCGGGAAGGAGGAAAGCTGCAGGGCCAGGCCTGAAGAGCCCGAAATAGGCCTGCACGGGAGCCCTGCCCATGGTGACACGATGACGAAGACCCCAGTGCCACCAGGACCCCCGGAGACGAGCACTGCTTTTCGGATGGGCGGAGAGACCCCCCAGAAGGAATCAAGTCACTCAAGTCAATCAAGTTAGTGGTTTCAAAGCCTCCTTTAGAGGTTGAAGAAACCCGTTTCAGGTAATCTCCCTGCACTCTCGGATCCGCAGCCCCAACTCAGTAAAAGAAACAGGTCAAGCAGGTGTTATCTAGACGAGTATCTCCCCCAGACACGGAACGTGGGTACGGCCGAGCCACGGACAAGGAATTCTCTTCTCCATGAAGCAGAGATACTCTCGAAGTGTTGAGCGGCCTCTATTTTTCAACAACCCTCCAAGTTTCAAAACAGGTTACGTCCTCCTAGAACACCTCCGTTTCTCGCAAGCCACCTCCCTGCCCGTCTGGCTGGCGAACAGGGGCTGCTGCTCGCCCGGGAGAGAGGCCTCTTCTCCGCAAGCAGGGAAAGCAGGACAGGGAGACAGAAGGGAACTACACTGCGCAGGAAATCAGCCAGCCGGGCTGCGAGACACTTCTGGACCCTCAGGTCTCTGGACCCCAACAACAAAGGTTGTTAACAAAGCAACCTGGTCAAATGACCCAGAGAAGAGTGGAATCTTTTTCATAAAGATCTGGGAAGCCTTCAGGCCTCGTTATAAAGGTCAGGACTTGTCTGCAGAGAAAAAAAAAAAAGTCTCAACTTAAAAAAAAAAAAAAAATGACTTTAACGAAGTCCTTATGGCTGACTCGCTATCAAGAAGTCTTCTGGTCTCTGTTTCAGCAAAATAAATATTTGGCTAAAACACACACTTGTTCAGACCTCGAGGCTGCTCATGCTCACAGTCAGTAAGAATTTTTCTTCTACACAACGCGAGGGCCTACGTGATGCTTTCCTCATCCCTGCAAAAGCCCAGGAGAGGCTGTGGAACCAAAGCCCAAGCACTGGACCTGGAGTCCACAGGAAAGCATGAGGGGCTGAGCAGAGCACGGGGCTTGGTGGCACCTGCAGCCCAGGGACACCACCAGATCCTGAAATAACCACACCAGCTGATGACTTGGGGCAGGCCACCTAACCTCGGAGCTCTGGGCCACTGGGCTGTAAATGGGGGACATCACGCACTCTCCCACCATGCTATAGGAAGACAATGGGAGAAACAGCAGCCCTGGGTGCCCCCTCCACCCCTCTACCGTTTATCCCACTGCCACCCCTCAGCTCCCCAGGCCACCTACCACCTCCCCTAACACCACTGGCTCACGAACTCCGGTCACCCTTCAGATGTCCGCCGAGGACCTCCATCGACCCCATACCAAATCGGACCCCACGCTCATCCATCCAACCCCTTCCAGCTCCCATCTGTGTGTGCTTCCTGGGCTGCCCCGACCCTGACCATGTACCGGATCTCCACGGCAGCTAGAATGCCTCTTCATTCACTCGTACCACTATTTCCTAAAGGAAGAATATGAGAAAGGGAGGCAGGAGGCAGGAGACATATAAAAATACAGCACATCGCAAATAGAGAATTCCCAATAAATGCAGGGGGTGGTAGTGTTTAAAATAGAACTCAAATTTCTGCACGGTGAAATTCTGCCTCTCTAGGATGAGTCCTTATGTCAACCCACTTCCTGGTGTCTGCTGGGCCGGCTGTGGGCACAGGCTTCCACCACAGCACCGTGGGCTGGCCCGGGCCCCCTCGGCATCAGGTTCCTAACGCCTTCAAGAGCCGCCCCCACTGCCCCAGTTCCTCGGGAGCAGAAGCCAAGGCCACTGGGGCCTGCGACGGCATCTCATTCCCTCCAATGTCAAGTACAACCCTCGTTTTTCTAAATTAGCTTTCATGCTTAGGAACACACAAAATGATACGTCTTAGGAAATTATAGGATTCTTATCTGCGGCCAGGGGTTTGTTTTTTCCGTTCCGTTTTTACCCATCTTCAGTTCTTACAACCCCCTTTCAGGCAAATTTCTGCACACACTTGGATGCCACCATCTCTCTGCACAATGCCACAAATCCCAGGACTGCGTTCACAACAAAAGGAAAGAAAGAAAGACCCCTGCTCCCTCCGGGTCGCTTTCATTCCCTTCCTGTAAAGGGCTTGAAAAGGTTTCAAAAACGTCAAGTAGGGAGAGTGCACTAAAGATCCCGATTACCTTTCTTTGATTACCTTTCCCGATTCCTTCTTTCTTTCTTTCCTTTTTACTTCTGTGGCCCCTCCCCTCCCCCCATTCTCTACTTCGGAAGAGAGAAAATACCAATCCCCTCTATAATTCAATGCGCTCCTCCATTTCATGAATCTGGGGGACTTACTGGGTTTTACGGGTGGGGGAAACTAGCTCGGGGTTAAAGGATTCTTGGTGGCACGGGACAGGGCTGGGGCAGGCAGGGCCTGTGAGCGGGGACTGGCTCTGGCAGAGAGACGGGCACGGGGGTTGAACCCGGGGTGCTTCACACGACCTGGGGCTCGAACCCGGGGCTCTCTCCCACCCTGGCCGCCAGGCCGTGTCTGTCCCTGCCTCTGCCTCCGTTCCCAGGCCTCACCCACGCCTCCTCTCACCAGACGGCCTGGGAGAAACGACTGGACACTTTCACATCACACAGCGATGGGGGCTGATCTTTTTTTCTAAATGTCCCTGCACCGGGATGACCTTCCACCTTCTGAGGACAAACAGTTAGGACCTGGCTGGACCGTCTGTGGCTGACTCAGTGTTTCTGAGGTTTTCACACCCTTTCTGCTGTCATAGTTGTAAAACCCATAAAACCCGAGGCTAAACTGCAGGAGGGGAACAAACCCTCGAGGTGTGGGGGATGGCCAAATGCGCTCACTTCACTACCTGGAGAAGAGACGGGCCAGCCGCTTCAGCTGGGACAGGGCGGCGCCCTCCCTAGACTGCAGGTCACCTCCCTCCTCAGGGTGGCTCCCCCCGCCCCCCCCCCCCCCGCTCCAGGGCCTTCTGGACACAGAGCCTGCGTTAGCACACACCTCGGCTTCAGCCCCCTGCTTTTGCCTCATTCGCCCCCACCCCCCGCCTGCCACCCCACAAAGGGGCTTTGCAGCTGGTGCAGAGGAGTTGTTTGCACATCCCAGAGTCACTGGCTGGCCTTTTCCGAGCGTCACTGGGCCCACAGGCCCCCAGCCCCGGCGACGCGACAGCAGCCGTCCGAACCCCACATTCCGCACTCACACGAGGACCTGCCACCGTGCCAGGACTCCTGCGAGCAGCCTACTTCAAGCCTCTTTAAAATCCTCTTGGGAGATTTCAAAGAAGAAATTAGGAACATTGTTCAGAGGTAGCATGAAGCTCTAAGATGCTTATCTTTTATGGATATGCTCTGGCTGGTCATTTCCATTCACATCAGGGAAATGGCAGCATCTCGTTCAGCCCCAGCTGCTCTGTCACCGGGGCTGGGCCGGGCGGAGGGAGGCAGACCAGAGCTGCTGTCTGTGCGGACCTTCTAACACCTGCCCTCCCGTCGGGCGCCGAAGCCACCAGCACAGCGCCGGACTCCTGTGACACCATCTGGTTTGAAGCTCTCGTCTCACAGGTAAAGGTCGGTCAGGCTGCCCCAAAACCTAAGGTGACTTTCGAGTCTGACAAGGAGGGCCAAGGGAGGATGTTACGTGTTGGGCAGCTGAGCCCGAACGGGAAGCCTCGGCTGTCGGGAATTCGGGGAGACAAAATTAGATACATGGTGACATCATTTCCCCCAAGTAGAGTCAGGTTTTCCACTTTTTTTTTAAGGTTTTATTTATTTATTTGAAAGAAAGAGAGAGAATGAGAGAGAGCATGAGACAGGAGGAGGGTCAGAGGGAGAAGCAAGACTCCCCGCTGAGCAGGGAGCCAGGTGTGGGACTCGATCCCAGGACTCCAAGATCATGACCTGAGCTGAAGGCATCGCTTAACCAACTGAGCCACTCAGGAGCCCCAAGTTTTCAAATTTCCTTAAAAGTTGCATCTAAACTTGTAAAATGAAGCAATTAGCCAGATACTGAACGTCCAAGCTCCCAGAACCTTCGCCTGAGTTCTTAGAATAATGGAAGCAAAAAAGGAGCATCTGGATGATTCCGGGAGTCGCTGCCTCCTGTCCTCACCTGCTCCAGGGGCCACAGGCAGAGCCAAGGGTGGCAGCGAGAGGCTCCACGGATGAGCGGCTCCGCGTGCCCCCTGCTCAGGAGCCGGGTGGTGGTCACAAGCACAGGGCCCATCCAGCTGGCTGGGGCTCTGGTTCTGGCTCCAAGGCCTGACCCCAAGCTCACCTCAGTTCCATCCGGGAACCGGAGATGATAATGACAATGTCTAGTCTAACCGAAGTGAAGGGAGGAGGGAGGACTGAGAGAATCCACGGACGGTGCTGCGCAAGGGGCCGGGCGCACCCCTACGTCCTCGACTAGACGACAGCACATCGCCCCCGTTACTACTATTCCCATTCCTACTAGCATTCCTGCTCTTTGGGTCCGGGTTTTGCTGACACATCAGGTAGGTCTCTGGTCTGTTCTGTTCTGTCTCGCTCAGCTCCGTGCCTCCTTCTGGCCTCTTCTAGAAGGCTGGCTCGCTGAAATGCCATCAGAATGAATTACTTTGCTTTGCTGTCTGTTGCAACAACGGATCCTTCATATTCTAATCCAGGAAAAGAAGATCAAAACACATACATTTTAATGTCTTCTAAATCAGTTGAAACAGAATTGCTGTGCTCTTATAAAAAAAAAAATTCTGCTTTCATATCAATGCCTTGATGGCCATAGTCTTAAATACCAAAAAAAAAAAAAAATAAAAAAAAAAAAAAAACAAAAAAAAAAAAAAAAAAAAAAAAAAAAAAAAAAAAAAAAAAAAAAAAAAAAAAGCCAGAAAGACAGAGGAAACAGATCTTTTAAAAAAATAAGACCTTGTGAATAACTGCAAAGTTTTCATTAAAAACACAAATTCAAATGATTAAAGCAGGATCATTTTTATCTTTGAGTGGCAGGTCTGATTCTGGGCCTCAAGCCCACAAAGAAAGCATAGCAGAGAGATAATCCAAGCTAGGAAGGAAGTATCCAAACAGGTAGGAGCAAGTCCCTCTCTGGGCTCAGCTGCAGTCAGACATTGGTGGGACATGACCAGTCAGGGCGGAGCAGGGGGGGCTACTCCGCCTCTCAGAGATGGGGAGGCGGCCCGTCCCCATACAGACATCTGTGTGCACATATCTTTGTGCCCCACACAGACATCTGGGGCCCAGCACCATGCCCCAGAGGCCCCTCCCGTGGAGACGTGGGGCTGAGTTTCACCCGGCAAAGGTGCAAACTCCCACAGACCAAAATCCCATTTGATTTCCCACATCCCTTAAAACTCCCAAATGTAGGAAGAATTGGGGTCGACCGAATCCCACAAGCTCAGATCTCATACAAAACAACGCCACACACACCATCAATACAGCCAAGAGACACGAGTCTAGCGAAGTTCAAGTTCATCCCTGCTATTTTCCGGACCCCCATCAGCCGCTGGAACAGATGACAAGGGGAGGAGGCTGTGTGAACAGTGTCACACGGCACGAGTCACTGAGTCTGGTCCTCAGGAGACTGCTGTCGGGGGCCCAGGGGCCCTGGCAAGTCACCGGCTGCCCCGACTCCACTCTGTGATGTCACCATCAAAGTCCACGTACATAAGGAGACCCTCGAACCAGCAGAGAGCAGAGCCTATGGACTGGTAGCCACTGAAGAGAGCAGGTATTTCCCAGGAAGTTCATGGTTTCAGATGTAGACACTTGAGTCACTGGCTTTAAACAGCCAAGCAGAGGACAGAGGACCCAGGACCCAGGACTCATGTCATCCACAAGCATCCACTGAGGGACACCCGAGACAGAGCCCAGCCTGAGGCCCTCCCCAGCCGGCCAGCTGGTCCCTGCTGGTCCAGTCCCTGATCCTCCCCTCAGAGAGCCCCAGGTTTCTCTCCCTCTGCTTTCCCCCTAGCACGGGACCATTCCGACTTGGGACACACGACCCCACCTGTTTCCTGGGGCGACGAGAGAATGCCGAGGTGGCCCAGGGTGCTGTCGGGAACAAACGGCAGAGGAAGGACCCGCGGACAAACCGAACTCTGCACAGGTGGGAAGTTTCTCCCTTCAGTGGGTAGTGGGTATGATGCTGTTGAAATAGTTTTTAGACAGAAGAAAAAAAAAGGAAACCTGCACTTAGAATTTTAGAATAAGGCACAGCGTTTGTCTGAGTTTCCTAACCACTCCCACATCAGGGCCCCCACGCCCACCCACTGGGGTCTCACTTAAGGGAGGCCAATCCCCCACTTCCAAGGGCCCTACTGGACCTTCAGACACAAGCTCCGAATTAACCCATCTGACAAAGTCCACCAAACCCCTGTGCGGACCAGGCCCACGTGTCGAGCTAGGGCCACCGCAGTGAACCCCACAAGCTCTGTGTGGGGGGCTCCCAGGCCAGGTGCAGAGGCACCCAGAATCCCACAAAGGAGGCAGTAAGACAGACGGGCTGGGAGCGGGGGTGAGAATGCGCTGCTGAGCCGCAGGGCCCGCCGGCACACCGGTGCTCCCCCGCGCGCCCCAGCCCGCCACACCAGCCCGGGCTCCTCCAGGGGCTCCCACCCGCCTCCAGAAACACAGGCGCCAAGACCAGGCCAAAATGAAATCCATCCCACTTTCTGGGACACACACGTGTGGCTCCGTGTCCGGAGTACTATCTTTCAGGGCACGCATCAGAGCGATGCTCATTTCCAAAGGCAGCCCAGGAAGAGCGGGGCACTCGGGCAGCGCGCCAAGGGCTCGCCCCTCCTTCAAAAAGGGACCTTTGAGGCCACGTGTAGGGCCGGGTGTGTAATCAGCCACAAACCCTGCTTTCAGGTGAGCAAAACAGCAGGAGACGGCGGGCAGCCCTCACCTCCTCCCGTGACCTGGCCGCTGGCTCCTCTCCCAGCAAGGAAGAGAGAGAATCCTCAGAGCAGCGTGTCCTACAGAAAGAGAATGTGAGCCACCGCCCACGCTTCAATGTTCCAGATGAAGTTCATTCTCATGTATTTTAGTCAACCTGACATATCCAAAACATTACCGCTTCAGCATGTACGCGCTATCAGAGCAATTAACCAAACTGTTTGCGGTATTTCTCATACCCAGTCTTCAGAATTAGTGTGTATTTTACACTTAAGTCACATCTCAATTTGGATGCTAACTTTTCCCCAGAAGGACCTGCTCTATATTCAGAGTTCATAAAACGTACAGTTAAAAAGGAGCGTTACATGCCTGAGTTGCTCCAAACATTCCTAAAAAGGTTTTCCAATAACTGAACTGGATACCTTTTAACATTTAAATTAACTAAAATTAAAAACAGCTTCTTGGTGACACTGGCCACCTATCCTGTGCCCACTGGCCATGTGTGGCTGTATAACCGTGTGAGCAGAGCAGATACAGTATATCTCTATCATCACAGAAAGTTCTACTGTACAGGGCTGTCCAGGACCCTGAGCTCCTTAAAATGAGGACTGTTTCAGACCTCCTTCAGTCCGTGCCTTACCCAGCCTCCCAGCAAAGGCACTGGGAAGCCACTGTTCCCCACAACAGGTCTTCAGACTCACCTACGGCACTAGATAAAAACACAGGGGCCCAGCCCTGCCTCAGATCTACTACTGGGTAGATATACTGGGGACAGGGGAAGGCAGGCAGGCAGTCACCTCAGGGGACTTTTTTTTTTAAGATTTTATTAGATAGACAGAGATGACAAGTAGGCAGAGAGGCAGGCAGAGAGAGAGGGAGAAGCAGGCTCCCCTGAGAAGAGAGCCAGATGTGGGGCTCCATCCCACATGGGATCATGACCTGAGCCAAAGACAGAGGCTTTAACCCACTGAGCCACCCAGGTGCCCCATAGCCCAGGGGACTTTGAGGCCTCAAGCTAACAGCCACAGAGTTTGCTTCCTTCCGTGTCTCCCACATCCAGCCATCGCTGTTGTAAATCAGGAACTGGTGGAACCAGGACAGAGCACAACCCTCAGAACTCACCCAGGACCCCAGCAGGGCTCTGCATCGGGGACGGTGCCTTGGGGACCCTGCCGTATCTCTTCTCCCCTTCAGTTTTCAATCAGCAACAGGAGACCGGCCCACTCGTGCTCAGAGTTCTTGTCAACACACGGGGACCCTCAGGAAATGCCAGCTGCCTCTACCCCCTGTTTGGACCCCAGGTCACACTGAACAGCAGCCATGGGGAAAGGAAGAGGTCCTCGCCCGCCCTGGACACGGGACGGGACGATCCCGCTGGTTCAAGCTGCACAAAAGAAGGGCCTGCACGGAACCAGCGGGTTCTGGGACCGGATGGATAACCACGCCCACCCGCACTCCTTAGGAGACAGACTTTATCCCAAGGCAAGCAGACAGCCAAAGGGTGCCAACTAAAATGCTGGATTCTGTGCTCTTTTCAGGGACCAACAAATCCCCATCCCCAAGTTCAGGTACAAAGACAGGCTTCCCGTGGCACGTGACTGTGGGAAGCAGCACCCCGGAGGGACAGGGGTGTCTCTGCAGGCATCAGAGAGACCTTCTCACTACCGGGTCCCATTCCTCCAGGTCACACAGTTCTGCAGAAGGACCAGCGGCTACTGTCCCAGGGCCTTCCTGTTTGGGGCAGGGGGCACAGGGGAGTGGGTCTCATGGTATGCTTGTTCCAGGCCCTTCCTTCAGGAAACTTGTGCGCACTTGGGTGAGAGTTGTATTCCGTACGATCATCTGGAAAACTGGCAGCGTCTGCGACGGCCGAGCATGCTCATTCCCAAAAACCCACAATCCTACCACCAGGGAGACGGCCCACAGCTCCATGTCCAGAGGCTCATCGAAGATGCGCTAGAAAGCTCGTAGAGCTAGATGTAAAGCCCCAGACCGGAAAGGGCAGTGTATCCCCACAGTCTAGGGGGTAAATCTGATTCGGCTGCAAAACAGAACCAACGACAGCTCGAGCCACACCCGGAAAGAAGCTCACACACAGTGTTGTGCACACGAGTTCAGAAGGAGGAGAATGCACCACAGGACCCTGTTCATGACCAGCCCGAGACGAGGGGAGACCAGCCGAGGCTGCGGAGGTCAAGACAGTGGATCCCCCGGCTGGGGGCTTGGTTAGGGAGCAGAATGGAGCCGGGGCTTGGGGCACTGCTCTTATTTTTGCCCTCGGCTAAGGGTGCCCCGGTGAGTTCTGTTCTGTTCGTGCAACTCCCTAGAGCTACATGTGTCTGGGGGGTCTCGCTAGTGGGTATCACACTCCAAGGAAAAAAGAGTTCATAGAGAAAGAAAGTTAGGGTGGGTGGTGTTCAGTCTCTGCCCCATACAGAACCAGGAGAGAAGGCACGGCCCCGCAGGCAGCCAGACACGGTGCGGATGCCCCAAGGCACTCCAGCCCTATCGCCCCGAGGAAGGGGACTGTGCTCCCGTCACAGGGACTCCACTTCCTTTCAGAGGCGCCAAACCAAGGCCTGTTCTGCTGGCATTTTAGAAGGGTCAACAGCGCTCGTAACCACTTAGGGTTTATTTTATGATCCAGCTCGCAGTCAGATGGCTAATGACCTCCCGTTGCCAGGTCTGATGGGTTTCCAGGGACTTAAATGGCTCCTCCGGGGTGGACGTGGCCAGGAGGCCTCAAGCCCTGGGCCCTCCTCGGCCGCACTGGGGACCTGCTCAGCTCGGTGGCCCGGCCAGGCACACGGCAGGGGTGAGGTCCGAGGTGCGGGCTTCGGAAGGGCTGGCTCACATGTTTTTTCAGCCTCTTTCCATAGAAAACTTTCTGGGGCAGAGGCTGCACCATCCACAGCAGGCCTGAGCCTTCCCACCGCACCGTCAGGACAGGGACCTCGCCACTGGGTCCCCAGTCTCCCATCCACTTCATGGCTAAGGGGGCCAGTGCCCCCCAGGGAGGGAAGACACTGAGTCCTCACCTTGGCCTTGGAAATTTTCCTGTCTGCAAGTTACGTCCAGAGAATTTCTGAAATCTCCCAATGGAGCAAGAAGACAAGGAGTTCCCAGGAAACCTAACTGATCCCCGAAGGAAGGCCAGCTTCCCTCTCGGCAGGAGGCAGGAGGCGCTGGGCAGCGCGGGCCACCCCCCACACAGGGACTCAAGGCCGGAGTGGCAGCTCTCTCCAGGCACAAGGACTCCACGCTCTCTGAACCTTACAGAGAGAACCACACATCCCAGCACCTCACTGGGGTTTGTGTGTCCCCCTGCCCTCACACTCGCCAACTGCAGACTCTGCCCCTCCAGGGGACCGCTGGGGCGTCCCCTCCCTCCGCTCTGGGCCCCAAACTTCCTTCTGTCCACTCTCCTCCAGCTTCGACACCCCCTGTACCTGGGGCTAGAAGACCCAATACATCAACAAGCGTGCTCATGCACCACTTCCGCCCCAAGGTCTCCCCTGTGACACACTCATCACCACTGCAGTTCAACGACCATTTGACTACGTGTTTATGTCTAGTCCGTCCACTAGACTCTGAGCTCCAAGTCTGCAGGGCCCGGACGTGTCCTAGCCGCCTCTGATCCGCCAGCAGCCAACGTCCACATCCTTGCCCGTGTCCTGTGGTTTAGGGCTCACGGAGTGGGAACACCAAGGCGTCCCCAGCATCTGGCTGGGCATGAACGTTACTTCTCTCCCTCCCTCCCATCTTCTGCAGCCCAGCCATGCGCCCGTCCTAGAACCAACTCTCAGCCCAGCCCCTCCCAGCTGATGGACCCCAGGCAAGTTACTGAACCTCTCTGTGCTTGGCCTGCCCCTCCATGAAACAAGTCTCATGTTGTCTACCTCTTGGAGCCAACGGGCAGACTGACTGAGTTCTGTGAAGTACTGACCATGATGTCTCCAACAGGACAGGATGATTTTCTTGTATCTTGACAAATTCCTTCCATTTAAATCCACGGTCCAAGAAAGGCCTAACAGGAACCCAGTCTCTGGTTCATTCATCCATTATCAGGTTCCACTAAGCAAGTGTGGCACTAAGTGTGGAGCGGGCCCCGGGCAGGGACAAGTAAGGTCTCCACCCCGTGGAAGTTATAGGGTGTGCAGAGGGGAAAGACGATCCTAGCACAGTCATCTTTTCCTCTCTCTCTCCCTCTCTCTCACACATTTTTTACTTTGTGCACTGAGATCTTCTTCCCCAACAGCTTTAACCCAGAGGTATGGCTGAAGTGATCTCAGACTCCCACACCAGGAAATAAAAATATTGTGGGTTTTTCTCTAATTATTTTTCTTTTCGAAATAAAAACAATGACCATGGATGTCTTCATAGGGAAAAGAAAGAAAACCAGCTTTTGCTCTCAAACGAAGGCGCTATTCTTGTTACTGACTGAAGAAGTTACACGCAGGCCAAGGGCTCCCTTGGGCGGAAGGACCTGATCCCAGAGCCTCGGGCACAACACAGGTTCTCGGGCTGGACCAGGGCAGCCATGGCTCCAGAAGGACGGGACTCCTGGCTTTGCTACCTCTCCCCAGCCAGGAGGCAGGAGAGACGGTTCCTTCTTCTTTCCTTGAGCTCACAGCCCCACTCTGACCCGTGGCCTTGTAATGACAAAGGACAGCACAGCTCCAGCTGCTCTGAGCTCACGTCTCCAACGACCTCTGTACAGCTCGAGGACAAAAGGAGGAAAACCCAGCACACAGCACCTCCCCAGGATAAGGCTCTAAAGAGTGACGCGGGCAGCTATCCTGTAGCTATCCCTACATACTCTGAGCCCCGCACCAACTCCCACGCTCCCTCCCGGTACAAAATCACTTTAACCCTCATCCCAGAGCCCCGGTTCCAATTTAAAACCTGCGAAGGCCAGCTTCCCCTTTGCTAGAGCTCTCTTTGGCAGCCAGCCCTGGGATGCTACTTTCTGCGTCTCTACCGGCTCCTAAGAGAAAAAGGCACCCACTGAGCGCGCGCGAGTCCGGGCTGGCTGTGCTGGGAGAGAACAAAGACTTCACACAAAGGAGAGCTGGCCCATCCAAGCCCTCGCTGCTGCTGCCGGGGACGACACTCCGTCCCCGTCCCCGAGTGCCGGAGTTCCCTAGCTGAGGTGCACCGGGCCGACCCCCTCCTTCACATATGGAGGAGCGACCAGAGTGACTGGTCCTGGTGGCCCTGAAAGCCCGGCCTCTCTCCAGGGGCCTCCCCCACAGCCAGGAGGGCAGGGCCCAAGCAGTGGAGACCAGAGATGAAAAGGGGATAGATAGGCCCCTCTAGGGACTGAGCACAGGGCCACAAAGACGTTTTATCCATTAAGCCTCCCTGGCTAATCACTGTTTGTCAGGCTTTTATACTGTGCGGTGAAAAATTAGCAGGATCTTGGCTTTAGACACACACTCACACACACACACGTGCACGCATACACACACACACACACACATGCACACACACGCAATCTAGAAGGACTTTACATTGAGGTTTTCCGTTCTGTAAGCTGACCGTAAGTTTCCTT
Organism: Mustela nigripes; assembly: GCF_022355385.1. NCBI lineage: Eukaryota > Metazoa > Chordata > Mammalia > Carnivora > Mustelidae > Mustela > Mustela nigripes. The sequence continues at coordinate 184,437,919 of NC_081560.1, forward strand.
AGAGGACTTTGGCTCCATGTGCCTGTATCTTCTGAAAAGCACAGTGGTAGATGTTTCCAGATTCGGACACTTGGAACCCAGGAAAGCCACAGGAGATCCCACCCGCAGACCAGAACAATCACTCAGGGAACCAGCCCAGCTCAGCAAGTCCCTCTCAAGCATGCACAGGGGTCGGGCACCCCGCCAGACCCCACAGAGCCCACGGAGGTGATGCAGCCACGACTGGGCCCTCCAGCCGCTCCCAACCGGCTGTTCATACACGCAGTGGCTCTAAGTCGAGTGGCTCTAGGGTGCACACCCTACAAGAAACCCAGGGCCAGCTCCCCAGGCTGCAGCCCATGCGGTCCCCCAGGCCTCAGGCCCAGAAGGGCCTTGCACTGGCTTTAATGCTCTGCTGTCTCCATTCTGAAATTCTCAGCAAGAAATGCGCCCACAGTTTCATGTCACGCTGGGCCACTGGGCCCTGCAAATTATACGCCTGCTTGCGAAGATCTCTCACGAGTTCTGGAATGAGGATTCAAAGGAAAGAGAAATCACACCAGAGAGCTTCTCTTATCCCTGGTTCAAGTAACCACAAAAGAGCAAATACCTGCCTTACGTCTCGGGTTTAAGCTCATCGTGGGTCTGAGCAAGGACCTTTCCCAGGGTGCTGGGAATCGGCACCTGGCTGTCCCCACCAGCAGTGAGGTCATCCCGAGGCACTTCCAGGAGCCCGTTGGTCATAACTCCGATCTGCGGCCGCCCCTGCTCCTCATCCAGCTTTGCCCGATGCTTTAAACAATACGGGCCCTTTAATTCATCACACTAATGCGATCACACACTCATCCCACAGTCCAGCCACCGGGCACTCAACGGGAGGCTCCTTCTGAGAAATTTGCAGCCGGAGCTTACCCTCTCTTGGCCCCTTTAAATGGGAAAATCTCCGCCTTAGCTGAGCGGTGGGCTCCTTCCACAGCCTGCAAAGGAAGCGAAGGCCTCCGCCAACGGCCCCGCTCCAGCAGTTTCCACAGCCATCCTCAGGACGGCGAGGTTTAAACACATTTACAAACAAGCTTCATTTTAACCTTCCTTGGTGGAGAATGCAAAATCAATTACGTATCTGCTGATAATGCCCCCGTTATCTCGTGTTGGTGGCACTTCACAATTAATGCGGCCCGAGAGGCTGACAGTGAGCAGCCTCACACACGCCTTCTGGTTATTACGAGCATCACTCTGACCCACAGCTGAGCGTGCGGGGCTCACACACAGCGTGCTGCGCAGGGATTTTGCATTTTTAAGAGATTGGCTTGTAGACGGTTTAATTAAAATACACTAGAGCATAATTCAGTTGGAATTGAAGCTCCCATCAAACCAAACTAGGCAGCGGGAATCTTCCCAAGCTTAAAAGTACCTCCTGGTTTTTTACTGGTAAAACCGACTGGACTCGGAAACTGAACAGACATGGAAGGGAGAGAGGGAGGGATTGAAGGGACATGACGCAAGTTCTCAGCCACACGCTCATGCTTCATACCTGAACCTCAGTTAAAAGAGGTTCAGAGAGGTCAAGCCCCAAAACACAGAGCACTCAGTGAGAACTGGGACCAGAAGTGTCAAAGTCTGAACAAGGAAGGCCCCACTGTAAGGTAAGAGCATGCAACCTCTTAAGTCAGACTAGCTGGGTTCGAGTTCCACTCTACCTTTCACCAGCTGCCAGCACGTGGGCAGGGTGAACCTCTCGGGCCTCAGTTTTTCCATCTGTAAGTGGGGGAGTTAGGCGTGTCTATATCAAAGGCTGCTGAGAGTAAACACAGTGTAGACAAAGGCTGGCACAAGCACCCAATGACTGGTTACCGTTATCTGAACTCAAGCTTCCTGATTCCTTGCTCTATCACACCCTGTTTATTAGGGCCCCTTAGAGCTGAGAATCTCTCAGATCTGGGAACGAAGCCTGCCTACAGGCCTGCACCCCAGTGGGTGATGGTCCCACAGAGCACCGTGTGGGCACATGGCAGACGTGAAATGCACACATCGTGGGTTTTCTGGTATCAGCCGACCGATGGAAAATATTATTAATTGATGGCCAGTTGGAAGAGATCCAAGGACGGTCTAAAAGATGAATGGTAACACTGAAGTTTATGAAATCCTCAAGTGCAGTGGATCCCTACATCTAATAAAAGTAAGTGGCAGCAGAATTCGTCTGCAGCTTAGTGACAGTGTTTTACCAACATCGATCCCCTGGGTTTGATAACACTGATTTGATGACATGGTTACACAAGACAGTAGCGTTACAGGAAGCTGGGTCAAGGGTACACAGGAACTCGGTGCTATTTTTTGCAACTTCTCGTGAGTATAAAATTATTTCAAAATAAAAAGCTACAACAAAGTTATGAGGTAGCATCTAGGAATGCCAAAAGATGAGGAGGATTCTCGGCAAGTTTTCAGCATGTCAATACAGTCAGTTTCCAGGCGGGACAGCCCCACGCGGACTTGGGAAGAGACGCTGAGTGCACATCTGGAATGATTCTAAATCAAGCTCTTCAGGGGGAAAAAATCATTTCTGTTATTTTTCCATTTACTAAAACTCAGGGAAATATAGGTTTTTTCCAGAGTTTAAAAACTAATCACAAACAATATAAAATGCAGCTGGACATCTACTACAACTACTCGTAAACATTTATAGGAAAACTTTGCAACATGACACCCTTAAAGATGTCCAGGGAGGACCAGAGAGAGATGTAAAGTCTGTGAAAATACTTGGTAGAAATCGTCTGTTGAGGCCTTACTACGTATCAGGGTGGCCCGTGGGGTCTCGGGCATGGTTCCCACAAAAGAAAAACTGTCATCCACCTGTCGCTAGCAGGGACTGACCACAGGCTGTATGGAGGGCTCCAGGTGTGCACGAGGCCCAGAGCATCCTGAAAGAGAGGAAGCAGGAGATCTGGGGCCACAGCACCAAAGAGGCCATTCACGGAGCTCACGGGCACCGGGATGATGGCAGGACCTGGGCTGGGGACGGAGAGGACTGCAAGAAAGGGACAAAGAATGACAGGGCCCCCAAGGGACAACGTTGCAACCGGTGATGGGAAGGGACCTCAGGAGGACAGCACAGGAAGGGAGGCAGAGCCTCCATCTGAGAGTGGAAGACGGAAGTCAAGTCCTGAGGGAGGCCTGGGTCTCGGTCAAGGCCAGGCAGGAAAGCAACGCTCAAGGAAGGGGCCGCACCAGCCCAGGAATTTGCTCTGCCCCACTGTCCCACCAAAGGTCTCCCCCTCCACCTCCCACAAGAGGGCTGCTTAGAGCTGTCACATATTCAAGTCATCAGCAGCACGGGCACCTTGGGGATATCATGGTACTATTTTCATCTTGTGTGGATGACTGTGATCATCCCACCGGAGCCTCGAGCATATGTTTACATAAAAATAACCTCTGTTGGGGTGCCTGGGTGGCTCAGTTGGTTAAGCATTTGCCTTCAGCTCGGGTCATGATCCCAGGGTCCTAGGATCAAGCCCCACATCAGTCTCCCTGCTCAGTGGGGAGCCTGCTTCTCCCTCTCCCTCTGCTGCTCTACCTGCTTGTGTCTCTTGCTCTATCAAATAAATAAATAAAATCTTAAAACAAAAAAACCTCTGCTCACAAGCCAAACCCAAGTGAGAGGATTAGGAGGATGGGGTTTCTCCCGGTTTTCTGCTAGCCGTGTTTCTGAAACTCTCTAGCAGCTGAGGCCAGCCAGCATCAGACAAGTGTTCACCCCGAGATGCACAGTGAGTGAGAAGGCCCAGCTGTAGATGGTAATTTGGAGGAACACATGCATGTCAACCCAAGCATGCTAGAAACCAGGTCCTCTGACCAGCTCTCCGGTCCCAACAACTGGTCCCCTCCTGGGGTCTTAGCACTCGCTGGCCCCTCTGCCTGGGACAATCTTCTGACACTTCAGCTGACCATGCCTTCTTATTCAAGGATCAACCTAGATGTCCCCTCTTTGGAAAGGCCTTCCCTGATCTTCCCTGATCAGCCACTGTCCTGCGCGGGCACTTCCTACTCTCTGTGCTCTGATATTGTGAACCTGTCCACTGTCTGTCTATCCCCAGGAGAATACAGGCTCCATGAGCACATGGGCCCAATCTGTCCAGCTCCTGCTGCATTCCCAGCTCCTAGGACAGTGTCGGGCACAAAGCAAGTCCTCAGCCAGGAGAGTGACTCTAAAGAGGAGGTACAGAGCTTGAGTCAGAAGAACTGGAGAAGGTGAACGGTCAGGCTCCCAAATATTCACTAACGGCACTGAGGGATCAGGGGCAAGTCGCTTCAGCTCCGCGGGTTTCGGCTTCCCCAGCTGTAAAAGGGCTGTGGGCGAGACAGGAAAACGAACGAGGGAACTCGTAAGACCTTTGCCATCCCCACGCTATGGGTCAAGGTTTTCGATTATCCGATGTACTCCTGCCTTTCTTCCCTTCACCCATGCGTCTGTCCATCCATCCATCCATCCATCCAACCATCCTTCTTAGAGGCTAGGCCCTGGAGAGATAACCTTGAGTAAGACACACTTCCTGTCTTAGAGGAATAAACAACCTTTAGTGGCAGATGGAAAGGAAGCTAAGCACCACGGGAGACCACGGGGTCTCGGGCTGGGCCGCTGTGGAGGTGGTGGGTGGTCAGTTCACAAGGAAGGAAAATGGACCTACAATCCCACAGAGCCGGCAGAGTGATGGAAAACGTAAGGTGGTCGCATCCGGGAAATCTGGTCAAGAAACTCAAAGACAGTCACTACCCAAGTCCCAACACAGACTGAGGACCAAAAAGGCTCATTCCGGAGGATCACGGTGCAGATTATCTGTCCACCCCTTTGCCACGGAAGAGCTCAAAATTCTCCTTAGAAGAATGATTACAATCACTGCTAAGTCCAATCAATGGTTCTCAGCTAATGAGCTTACCTTGTCGCCCACACATACAGGCACATGCAGGCACACACACGCACAGATGCCCAGGGCCCACCCTCAAAGGCCTGACAGAGGACCAGAGACGGTCTTTCTTTCAAAAAGCTTTCGAAAAGGGGGTTCTAATGCAGCACCCTGCTTTAGAGCCCATGAGCTGCCTGCAAAGTTCACTTCTCACTACAGGGTAGAGGAGCATGACAGTGTCAGTGACACCGACATGAAATATGTCCATGAGGATCTCGACAGATGGACTTTCCGCAGCCCTAACGCACTTCCACCGAGGCATCAGAACTAAAATGGCACCTGGAATCAAGAACATGAAAACCCGGTCTGGTAACATGGCTAGACACTCCAGGATGAAACCCCAGCTGCGCCAGCCACCCTCGGGCCCCAGGAGGTGCCCCCACAGGCCCGCACGGTTCAGGCAATGCTCTGGCCCAATGTAATGCTTTAAAAACAACTTCATAATGTACCCTGAAGTCACAGCCACAGCCCCTTGTTTATGGGCTCAGCCAGATCAGATAAAATTTCATTCTCCGAATTGGTTCCTAATTTAATTATTCCCCGGATAAGCGTCGGCCTCCTGTTGCCGCAGGGAAAAAGAACGAGAAGGCACTGGCACCACCAGCTGTGGTTCTGGTCTGGCAGCTATGGGGGGATGAGCCACTCTCCGGCCCCTGTCAGGTCTGCAGGGGTCACAACAGCGGGCTCGGGTAAGGTGGTCACCAAGGGTCCGTCCCAAACCAGGCAAGAGGACACCCCGGGGTTTTACTAAGAGCTTAGGAAGAACGCTCAGGGCAAGCGGACAGACTCTGAAAACCAGGATTCGATCCTGACCCTGTGCAGTCTCTTGGGGGCCTCAGTTTTCCATCTACAAAGTGGGGCTATTCCCTGAAGGCCCTTCCAAGCTGTACAATTCAGACAATTCAGAGGGGGCAGAGTGATGCAGCTGAAACCCACCTGAGAACAAAGCCTTCATGAAAGCCAGGGGAAAAAATTTAAAAAGTAAAGGAATCTTATTAGTAAGAGCAAATTAAAAAAAAAAAAAAAAAGAGCAAGTAAAAATAACTCATAAACTATAACCCTAGAAATGGATGCGTGTCCACACAAACACCTTCTTGTGAATATATCGAGAGCTCTATATAACACAGAAGCATTAGTCAAAGGTGCCAAAGATGGAGACAATGTCCATAAAAATGTCTGTAGAATGTGCTCAATCGAAACAATGGAATACGCTCCGACCATCAAAAGGACAAATACGATTCAGCCATCAAAAGGACGGCAGTACGGAGGGATACACCATCACATGGGTCAACGATGTTGAGTGCAAGAAGCCAGCCACAAAAAACACACGTTATCCAATTCCAGTCATAAAAAGTCCAGAAGACAGAAACTGACAGAGACAGAAAGTAGATTCCTCCCTGCTCGGGGCTACGGGGCGGGGCGGGGCGGGGCGCTGAGCCTGAGCTTGGAGGGGGCTGTGAGCTAACGGGTCCAGGCTTTCCATCTGAGTTGATAAAATGTTCCGAAACTAAATGTGGTGCTGCTTGCACATATCTGTAAATATACTCAAAACTACTGAATTATATACTTTGAATGGGTGGATTTAATTTAAACGTGTGGTATGCGAACAACATCTCAATAAAGCCATTTAAAAAAAGAATAGGTTGAATGGACCAGAAAAGAGTCTGTTGCGTAATTTTTAAAAATAAGTCAGATGAGAACTTTGTAAGATAAATATACACACCCGCGCACGCATGCACACACTTCCACATGCACGTGCACACACACCCCCCTCCCGAAAGAGTTCTGCAGCTTTGCGGCTGCTCCAAAAGGTACAGAGCTTATTTTCAGTGGGCAACTCTCCTTCTTCCATAAACCGAAAACACTGCTGACTCAAACGTGGGCAGGCCTGCATTTTTCTTTACCAATTTGTTTCAGTTTTAACGGCCAAGAGCAAATTTCCTTTCTGCCACCCAAATGGCAACCGAAATTTCACCTAGCTTTTAGTACAGCATTTTTATTCTCGGAGCCAAATTTTGTCCCACATAAAGGATCCGTGGGTTTGCCACAGTCTACCTGTGGGCAGGTGGCGGGGGTGGGGGCGGGGTTGGGTTGCTCTGCCTGGAAGGGACTTCTGGGGAGGTCACATCGAGCACCCACTCTTGCCTCCCGTCCAGCCCTCGCATTTCACTTCTCGCAGAGACAGCGACAGTGAGTACAAATAGCTCTCTAAAGTTAAGGCGACACAAATGCCGGGCTGCTCCCACTCTCATTAATCAGAGCGTCCCTCTTTCTCGTATTTATCCCAACTGATAACGTGCCGAGGCAAGTTCAACATGTCCTAAAAGCAACTATTTCCTCTGACTTTCGGAACAGTGCCCTTGGATTGCTGGCCCACAATGGAGCTGCACAGGGCCATCCCAGGATCACACGATCTTTATTAAGAACTGCAACAGAGGACCAGGGAGGGTCGCATCACGGTGGTTCAGGCTAAAGATGACCGCAGAAAAGGCCACCATGAGCTTCCCACAGTACAAGAACACCCAGACACACAGGAGGGGGTCCTTCCTACGGGCTCGCTGTTTCTAAGCCCGGACAATAAGGAATGGGATAAAAGGATCAAGAATGTTCATGGATGGGTCAGAGTTAAGAGCCAACTGGATGGCCCATCGGGGCAGTGTGGGGGCTTGAATCCCAGCTCTGCCCGCCTCTCCCCTCAGACTACCTCCCGCCCTCACTCCTCCCTCACATGGGGCTCAGCATCCAGGGAGCCCAAGAAAGGAAAAGTTCCCCTCCACAGGGATGCCTGACATTCCTATAGTCAGGACGCTAAGCCCCTTGCAAGGTGGAGATGGGGAAGGCAAGACAGAGGATTCCTGCTCCCTCAGCCAAGTCCGGAGCTAAGGTAACAGGTGCCGTGTCCAAGAAGGAGGGGGCCTCACCCAAGGGAAAGACCCTGGATGGCTGGGAAGCAGACACAGACGGACCCTGGTACCAGGAAACCGGGGGCCAGGAATGCCTACGCCCCCTTCTCCTCCATCCCTCACCCCGTGACAATGGAATAGTGGGGGTCAAACCTCGATTTGGGCTGGCCTATTGCCCAGCTGGCTGTTGCTAACAGGCCATCTGACCTCCACTTCTCCATTTCTTGAGACTCTGGGAGACAGGATTTCCATCCAGGGCTGCCACAGAGGGTTTGGAGAACAACTCCCCTCACCGTCCAACACACACACACATACACACCACCAGGAACAAAGGTCCTGGCCCAGTCTAACCGCAGCCCCCACCCTCTCACCCGGGAGAAGAGGGCAGAGACCAGCTAAGTGGTAATACTCCGTCTCTAGCAAGACTCTGACAAAGCACAGCTGGTCTTCCCAGTCAAATGAGGAAGTCAAACTGTCCCCAAGAATCTAGTAGAAGATAACATTCTTCAGAGTTCAACCGTGAACCAGAAATAAGAACTTCCCACTTCCTCCACCAGACCACAGACTGGACACCAAGCTCCCATTCTTCTCCACATCGTCCTAAAGCAACAGCAGTTCTGAATTCCAGCATCCGATTATGGGACCCAGAGTGAGCCAGCTGCAGCCACCCCCAACCTGGATGTCGGGGAACCTGAGGACAGAGCAGCCACAGACAATCTCATGGGACCTGAGCCAACACTCGGCCATCCTCAGTGTGGCGGCAGCGGAACAGACAGCATGATCTGAAATGGGCACTGGGAAGCACCAGTACTGGGTCCCTGTTCCCCAGGGCAACCCCGCTCTCTTAAAATCCTGGAGATCCCTTATGTGCACGAGCAAATATGGTCTTCTGTGTGTGCTAAGACCTTTTATACAAACAGGTTCACAAATCAGAGGAAATAATTCTCTGTAGACCAATAGTCTGATCTGGGGTTTGGAAATTATGGTCCCAATAAATATACGCCAGGATATACTTTATATTTTTAATGCAAATATTTACATTCCAAACAAAGGCACATGGAACGTAAAAAGAAGCTATTTATGCCAGCTGTAAGAAACACTAACAGCCCCCACATTTCTTCCCTGAGTAGATGGCTCCTGTTTGTATTTCTGAAACACCAACCGAATTTCCTTAACACTTCTCCCCAAGACTCTCAACACACACACACACACACACACAAAGTGTTTAATGGCCCAAAACCTAATGCCAGGAAATCCAAGGTTATTACATTAGGCCTTGACGCCTTCAAAAATTTAGTGGCAAGCATTAACTCCTGTTACCTTGCTACCAAACTGGGGGGATTCTTTTATGTCTTCTGGGTGCACACCCAGGGGCCCACATAACGTCCATAACAGTCCAGGAAAAAATGGGCTTTTGAAAGAATCCTTTTAGATTGATGCATCCCTTCAAGGCACGGCAGTCTCTCCCGACTCTGCGCGGGACTGGCTAGGAGCGGGGCCTCCCAGACACCCCCCTTGAGAGGCTCACCGGGCTGGGGCAGGCAGACCACACCCAGGACACGAGTGGGATGAGCTCAAGCCTGAGCTCAGCAGAGTAGAATGCAGAAGCTCAGAGGAGGAAAGAAACACTTGGATGGGGGAGAGAGGGACACAGGGGAGATGAGGCAGACATAGGACGCGTTACTGGCAAAGGTTTCCTGAAGGTGACTGGGGCCATGGGGCCCCACGGGGGTACCAAGAGGAGGCAGACAAGGTTCTCGTGGCCGGGCGCTTGGTCAGCCCACACCTCCACTCCAGGTGAACGACCTTCCAGTTAGACGCAGCCGTGGAGTCCATGGCTAATCTTTATCTCACTGTGGCGATCAGTCCCAGACGCTGCAGAAAACGACACAGAGCTGACAGGCCTTGCTGTCTAACCTCCGTGCCCCCCACCCCGTCCCCATGGGCCCCCTATGCCCCCCCCCCACCAAGGGCCAGGCCCTGGGCTCAGCGCTTACTATTTGCTGGCAGCAAGGGACTCTTCTGGCCACTCCTGAGGTCTCCTTCCACGTGGGGAGCTCTCTGCCTGTGTGTCTCCGCCTGGTGGTGTCCACACTGTCCCAGAAGTGTGGAAGGAGGACCCGGACGTGAGGAGCCCAGTCACACCTTTTCCTACCCAGAGGAGGCATTGCACCTGCTGGCTTCCCGTGCAGGAGGAAAGCTGCACTTTTCCAGCTCTGCCTGTGCCTAGGGAGGCGAGGGGGCTGGGGGGCCGTGGGCCCAAGTGCCCAGTGCTCTCCAGTTCAGGGCTGTCGCCCACTTGCCCACCAGTCTGGCCACCTTCTCCAACATCTGCTTCACTCGGAGACAAATGCCACGTTTTTAACTCCACCCATCTTCCTCCTCCACCCTCTCTCCCCAGAGGTCTCAGAACTCCTGTAATATGCTGCCGACCTGGGGATTCTTTCATGCCAGGAAGAGGGGCTCAACTTGGGGAGACCCCTTGAGCCCTAAGTTGTATGACTCCTAATACTCAAAACACAACACAGCGTAGAAATTATTAATCCCTTTTAATCGATGAGCAAACTGAGGCACAAGGAGTTTAAGCCCCTTGCCCGGGGTCACAGTAATGGAACAAAGAAACAGAGGAGGGACTCCTGCCCTGGTCAGGGTGGCGCCAGGGCTTGCCCACCACCTGCACTGTCCCCCTCCTAGGCTCTCCAAGGGATTCAACACCCAGGCTAAGAGAACGTCAGTGCCGAGGCACCAAACTCTTGGTTCACTGCAAATATGAAGGAGCTGGCTGAACGTCTCACGGGAAGCAGACAGAGCCACCAGCCCCTTTCAGCAAGGGGAGGACACAATAATCCACCTTCCCAGATCTCTCGGAGTCTGGAATGCAGGTCCCAAGCTCACTGAAAAGTTGCCACAGGCCCAGGCTCTTGGTCCCTACAAGGGAGACCCAGGGCTGCCCGGAGAGAGACCAAACCACTACCCCTGGGGGCCTTGCCTACCTGCACCCAGATCACCACTGACATTCCTGCCGCAAGGAGCAAGCGGATGGGTAGGAGCACACTTCATTTCAAGAGAAAATGTGGAACAACCAAGTTCCAGCACATTTGCAGGAGAAAATAATTGCGCCTGGTCTGCATCTAATCATTTGCCCACGTTGGGGTATTTTTCAGGCACCTGGGTGACTAGGCTGCCTGCTTCAATATTTTCATCCCAAACACAATTCTGGAAAGCGTCCAGGTTTCCACTATAATGACACCCTGCTTCCGCTTCTGAGGATCTGCCAACACATTTTCTTCCGAGACCCGAAAGGCCTGGACCAGGACGGCTTCTAGAAATGTAAAACGGGTGTCGGGGAGAGCCTGCCCCAGCAAGGGGGCCCCAGCAAGACTGCTCAGGATTCTTTTAAGCTTAGAGGGGGGCTCAAGATGTTAACACTGAAGAGCAAGCTACCCCAGCACGTTTCTGGCGACACCCGCCCGACCTGCCCCCTGCTTCATTGTGACAAGTGGGAACACAGCCGAACGGACCCGCGGCCTGCCCACGGTGTGAGCTCAAAGGGTCGCAAAGCAGCTGTTTATCCGGCCCGTCCTCACACACATGAAGAAACAGCCCCAGGAGGGGAAGCAACCTGCCAAGTAGGATCTAGCTGTCCCGGGGCTCCTGGCCTTACACGGCGTCAGAGAAGCCCTCTGAGGTAGAATTTGCTAGAAATCATGCCCCGACCCCAGAATGAGACAGATCTACAATCTTCATGCAGAGCTGTACGTGCAGCTTGAGGGACACACTCTCTGTGCCGGGTTAGGAGCTCTAGAGCTTGAGAATGCCCCAGGAGCCGACGTCTCTGAGTGCCTCCTGCGTGCTGGGCGCTGCTCCAAGCTCCTGGCAGGTGTCAACGTACGCACAGGACGGCAGCCATCGGGCTGGGGCATGAAGGCCAAGCTCAGAGCCGCTACCCAGGTCCTGCCTCGCTCTCAGCGCTCTCAGCAGCGTTACGTAACCGACTTGTGTAAGCGCTGCCTCGCCCCGTAACTGGGTGCTGCCTTGGGGCCAACGCTGCCTCTCCGCCCCGTGCACCTGGCCCGGGGCCCACACCTGAGGTCATGCCTCCAGGCTGCACATCGCTGTCACGGATGAAAGGGATGCGGCTCGAGGTTCCCTCGCGTCCCCTTTGAAACAAGCCGAGACCGAGACCGAGAACCTGCTTTCCACGGCCACCTCCCCGTAACTTAACGGCTTACTGATTCACACCCGCCTCCCCTTCTGGGGAAGCCACAGTTGTTCGTCTGCCCCGGCCCTCCGTTCCCTCCCTCCTCTCTATCATTTTCTCCTCCTTCCTCCCATACAACTGGATGCCTGAAAACTCGGTCTGGGTGACCTCCGACAGCCTCCCCGCCCTCTAACTGACACAAAGGGGGACACCTGCCTGACCTGCCTGCCACAGGGCCAGCTGGGAACCAGTAGGGACCCAGCAAATGACAGCTGTCGTGGCCAAATGTCTCCCTCCCCAACCCCCACAGGTTAAAAAGAAAAAAATCTGTATTGGCCCAAATCAACACAAAACCTTTACTCTTCTTCCCAGCTATCTAGATGGGATACACTAACTAGGTAAGAGCCACCTTTAGGCTTTGTTTCATGCTGTGAAAATACGGGTCACCTTCTCCCCAGGCCCTACTGTAAAGGAAGGAAACCAGACCTTAGCACTTGAGAACAATAAAGAAATACACCGTGCGCGTCAAAACATTCCGTCTCCCAAACACCTGGCCGGCTAAGTGAGAACACAATCCCCTGCTTCACACGACAGAACAAAACACTCGTGGAAGTCAGCGAACCTCACTCCCGAGCCTCCCAGCACACAGACCGGAAGGGAGGACCAGTGGCATTATTCTCAACAATGACTGAAAGCATCACTTCTATATGACACACGGCTAAAGAGGTGCCCGCTGGTTGGCTGCTCACGTAAGTGACACTCCCGGGCCAGCTACTACTTTTAAACACAGTTTCCACTTAGAGAATTTAAGAAAATTCCTCTCTCCGACACATGGTTGCCAACGGCATCTTTGCCATCCTGGACCTACTGAGGCCCCAGCAGCAATGGGTCGGGGTCCAAACAAGAGGGCAGGAAAAGTGAGAGCTGCCTACAAGGACTGTACGTGCCCCTGGGAGCCTCCGAGAGGCTCCAGCACAGCATGTGGGAGAAGAGGACAGGCCCCAGCGGCTGCGGTTCAGCCACCCAGGCGGACTTTCTACTTGCAGGCTGTGTGACCTTGGGCAAGTCACCCAACCACTCTGAGCCTCAATTTCCACATCTGCTAAGAGAAGACTCATCCCCAACAACCCAATCCCTCCAGCACTTACAAACATCTGACAAGCTGGTGCAGGCATTTCTGTCTGCTCCCCTCCTGCGAGGGCTGGGACTAGGCCTGTCTTATCACTGTACCAACCCCAGATGCTCCGCCATAGGATCTGTTTGGTCAGTGAAATTATACGAGAAGTTGGAGCACAGGGTCTCCTTCCATGTGAAGGGAATGCATCAAGTAGCTACTGACTGAATGCACGGCCCACAAGCACAGGAAGGAGCCTGGCATGTGGCTGCAGGCATGTGGGCACCTGCCAATTCTTAGTCCCTGAGCCCTTGGAGGTGTGAGCCGTGTGTCCTATCATGTATCCCATCGCCCTGACCATGGGGCACTCCTCCCATTAATACAGACACAGGGCCAGATGTCAAGCTTCAAGCCTCCTGGCACTGCACCCCCCAAACCTTTTACTCCACTTCTAGAATCGGAGCCCACACTTGAATATCCATGCTTGAGAATTCTCTTGAAAATTTACAAGACCTGCAAGTCTGTTTTTCTCTGATGGGCTGAGCCTGAGTCAAAGTTTCCCCTTGTATGTGGGGCGTGGGTTCACCTATTCAGGGTACCTCGAGAATTTCCCTCCCCTCCCCCTCTCCCCCTACCCTTGCAAGGGCAATTTCTGGCTGGGCCCTAGATGGCCTTGGACAGCCACAGTCTAATCACAACCCAGTACTAATCTAAAGCTTCTGACAGCGCAGTTTCAAAGGGCGTGGGGTTCCCATGGCCCAGCCGGTTAACTTAAGAGTTTTTTTAATGCTCTTCTCCCAACACCAAATAATCACCATTCACTTCCCAACCTCTCCTGCAAACACTGCCTCTTCCAGATGCAGAGATTAATCTTCTCTCTTTCTGGCATTGGAAAACCAAAAGCCTCTCTTCGGGCCAGGGCCAGCAGCAACAGAGGAGAGAAGGGTACAGAAAGCAGCCCAGAAAGACGCCACAGTGACAGTGCTGGGATCCCCGGCCAAGACCGCGGTTCAGGCGTCACAAGCTCTAGTTATCAAAGAAAAGCAAGGCCTAGATGTAACCCACTCTGGACAGACCTGCTCCCCTTACCCACCACCCCCCATCCTGGATGAATTAATGCTGCCTGCTTCAGCCACAAGCCAGCTCACTGCAGTCAGGCAATGATCTGAAAAGACAGACAGGGTTGAATTTCCTTCCCAGGGCCCTTAGAGAAGGTTCTCCTGGGGAGCTAGACCTTGAAGGGAAGGCCAGACCTGCAGCTCCACTTCTGGCTCGAATACACACTGAGAAGGAGACCAGGAAGAAGCAAGAAGAACATTTTTCTGCCAATCTTCCACAAGCATTGTAGAGAAAAACTTACTTGATAAAAAACAACAACAACTACCTAATAAAAAGATTTTTTTATTCACATGGTATTTTAAGCAAGATCATCTATGACTGGTACACATTTAGGTACCAATTAAAACATCCTGATTCAACATACAGTTTGTAAAATTAATAAGTACCATGTTCTGTAAGGGAGGATTCTGCAAAGGGTTGGGGGCAGGAAAGCTGGGATGGAGAGCCGTGTGGGAAGGTCCTGGAGGAACTTCGGGCCAATCTCCAGACCTCAGTTTTCTCCCGGACCCCGCAGGGGATGCAGATGCCCTCAAGGTGGCTTTCTGCTCCGTTGCTGGGTGGCTGCCCTCACAGCAACCGCAGCGGATAAAGAAAGAGGGGCTGGGGGCACTACGGAGGAGCCTAGAACCACAGCCCCCCTGCTCAATTTCACTGAACGGCGCGCCAAATGCCTTCGCGGGGCGTCCTGGGGCTTCCTGAGAATACCACTTCATTCCCCAAACTCCGTGCCCTTAGCTCACCCAGGGTACACCGGGAACGGGAAAATGCCCCCTGCCCCCAGGAGCCAGCCTCAGCCCCAGTCTTGCTGCCTGCTTCTCGAACCTCCCTCCGCGAGGCGCAGACGTCCAGCCGCCAACGGCCGGCACCCGAACCCAGCCTTCGGTGTCTCCGCGGGCCTCTCCAGTCGGAAGGGCCGAGCCAGGGCGCAGGGCGGGCGGGCAACGTGGGCACCAGGGCCGCGACGGGGCGGCCCAGCAGCCGCGCCCAGGACCCGGGCGGCTCCGAATCCTAAACACACACGCACACACGCGCGCGCACGCTGGCCAATCCATTCGCCCGGAGGAGTCGGAAGGCGCTTTCACAGCTCTTCATTCATTACCCAAAGGCGAGGTTTCCTTCACCCGGATGCCTCCATCCCGCCATCCCCGGGGCCTCCACGAGGGTCAATTGCGCCACGCGTCCTCGCCTCCCGCACACACACCCCGACCCCCTTGCGCTCCAGCACGATCGCCAGCGTCGCCCCCGCACCGCGGCCGCTGCCTCCCCGGCTCCCCGCAGCCGCCGCCGCGCAGCGCCGCTCAGACCTGCCGCGCTCCGCTCGTCGCGCCCAGCCGGCGGGGGACGCCACCGCCGAGAAGCGCCGGCAACTCCCGAGTCCCGCCGCCTCCGGAGCCACGGCCCGCAGCTGGGCGGGAGCAGGGGCGGAGGGCCGAGAGGAAGGAGGAGGGGGCGGGGAGCAAAAGTTCAGGCCGCTCTGGGCCCGGCCGCGCCCCCGTCTCCTCCCACGCGCGCCCCCGAGGTGTCCCCTCCCGGAACCGGGTCCCACAGGCGTCGGTGCCTGCCCCCGCCGCCCCCACCCCGGCTCCGCCACCCAACGCGGTGGCGGGACTGGAGCGGGAGGTCGGCAGGCGGCTCCCAGCCGGACTCGGGGAGAGAGAAGCGGATGCCCGCTTACCTGCCCGGGGCTACGCCTGGAAACTTCCCCGAAGTGCGCGGGGGAGCTAAGCATCTGGCTGGGGGAATTCCCGACCCCCCCCCACCTCCCCCCAGCGCGCGCTCACACGGTGAAAGCACTGGTGTGTCTGTCCGTCCGTCCTCCGCCTGCAGCTTCCAGAGCGGGGCGGCGTGGGGACGCCCAGATTCCGACTCCTGGGGCTGTTCCTCTGGGCAGCCGGCCCGCGCGTGCCCCGCGGCGTGCGCCCCCCGCCGGCGTCCGGCTGTCCGCAGCGCCACCACCCCTTCTCCTGGTCCCCTGTCCCCGCGCTCCGGCTGCATTCTCTCGAGCCAGAGAGGGGGCATTCGAGCCCCGGCGCCGCCTCCGGGCAGCCCTTTCTGCGGGGTCCCCGGCGCACGGGGCGCCCGGAGGTGGTCGGGACCGGCGGCGAGGGGCCGCCCCCGCTGCTGACGGCGGAGGGCCGAGGGGAGGCTGGGCCGAGGGACGCGGGGCTCAAACCTGCCTCTGCTCGGCGCGCTCGCAAGTTCATTGTCTGCCTGGGCCGCCGCCGCCGCCTCCGCGCCGGGAGCGCCGCGGGGAGTGAGGCTGCGCGCAGCCTCCGCCGGCCCGGGCTCCCTACGCCCAGCCCCGCCGCCGCCCGCGCTGCCCGGCCGGAACGCGGAGGGGCGCCGGAGCCCGGAGCCAGACCTCCACCCGCCGCTCCTTGCCGCCCCCACCCCGGCGCCTGGCACCCAACTTGTACCTGAGAAGCCCGGGTCCAACCCCGGAGCCTCTGCGGCTCCGGCTCCGCGGGAGCGCGCTCAGCCCCGCGCCTCGAGCCCCGCATCCAGGGCGCGTCAACCTGACTCCCCGAGCGCAGGGAGGAAAAGTTTGGGAGTGACGTGCAGATGGCGAATGAAACCTCCGAGGAGAACCCTCCCCCCGCCCCATGTCGCGCTGACACACATCAGCTCGAGTCTGGAATGTGAGATCAAGGCGTGTGCGCCGCGCGGTGGGTTTGGTCCCCGCCCCCTCCCCTTCCAAGTAAACAAGGTTTGAGCGATGCGGTGATTCTAAATGGGAAGCAAACCGAAACCCCTAAAGTCCTCCAGTGACGCTCTGCCAGAGACATTTTTAGCGAACTTGGCGGTCTGCAGCCAGCCCATACATTGATATGCAAGGCCACGGCGCTGGTGGGTTCTGCGCCCTCTGTTGTGTTTTTGCAGCCCGCGAAGGCTCTGCCGGGCTCTTTGGCCC